>NC_009324.2:63020-254050 GCF_000002845.2 Leishmania braziliensis MHOM/BR/75/M2904
AGTGTTGGAGGATTTATTGAAGTGTATGAGATTGATGGATTGGTAGTTTTTGGTTTTGATAGATTGTTGATATAGTGTTTGTGTTATGTTTGTGTTATGTGTGTAGAATATGTTGTTTTGTATTTTTGTAATGTGTTGATGTATTGTGTTTTATTGGTTGAGTTTTGTGTGTGTAGTATAGTATATTAAGGAATCTTATGTGGTTGTGTTTGTATAGTTTCAGGATTTGTATTTATGTGTATGCGTCGTGGAGTGAGTGGAGTGGTGAATCATGAATATCCTATAGGTGTGGTTGCAGTGTGCTGAGGTTTGTAATGAGGGTCTCTGCATAGGTGGCATCATTCGTGGGAATAACTGTCTCAGTGTTCACATGACCATTTGCATGCGCATCACTGTCCATGGCGGTGAATTTCCCAACGCGCCGCACTGGCAACCGGGGATTTTGTTTTTTTTTTTTTAGCGTTCATTCTCGGTCATACAACATGAGCTCCAGCTCCACTCGAGCTCCCCAGCTCGTCGCAGGCCCATCGCGTGCTGCGAAGCAGCAGCATGCACGCGGTACAGCAGTGCGCCGACCCAGCCACCCGAGCACGGCCTCAGGCTCATATTCTGCCCACCCACACACCCCGCACCACAGGTCGCCTCGCAGCCGCGCCCACCATGCCGGCCGCCCCCGCAGCGAGGCCCCGGGTCCGGGGTGCCGCTCGAGTTGCGCTGCCACCCTGTCTAGCACACGGATGGCACAAGCGTCCTCGCGGTCGCAGGTCGCGCTGGCGCATCGCCATCCACGACCGGGCTGTCGGCATGCGGTGAGATGCGGCGCTCGGGCTCCCCTCCCCACGTCCTAGGTGCCTGGCCCTTGTCGCCACCAGAAGCGGCTCGGCAGGGGGCGGGGTGGCTGTCTGACCCCCCCCTCCCCCACAGAGTGAGAGGAGGAAGGGGGGACCCACTCGACACTGAGGCCAGCGCTGGGGTGTCCGTCCCCCGTCATTAGGGCAAAGAGAGACAATCAAAGAAAAAAAGAAGGAAAAACGATCCGGACGATGACGACGGAAACCCTCGTTTGTGGGCTACGCGGGAGGAGGGTGGAGAGGTACGACAACCACCGACGTAGTCGACGGTGCAACGTGCTGATATTCCATATCAAATGCGGCTGCGCGTGCACATCATACGTCCACCCTACTCTCAGGTACTTTGAGGAGCGGGGAGAGGAGTATGCTACGCAAGCCCATCTTCGGGGCGTAGAAAGCAAAGCTGCTTGTACAGCGGCTCAAGCTCCTCCTCTGTCAAGGCGTGATCGAGTCCACAAAGCTGCAGCAGTTCCTTCTCTGATCCGGCGCTGAGGGCGAGAGACGCGAGCAGGGCGCAGGTCAAGTCACGCAGCGGCTCAATGAGAAGAAAGTCCGCGAGCATGGCGACTTCCAAGACGAGATCCATTGCCTGCGGCCCTTTCTTCGCTAGCGTACGGCACAACGCCGCCGACTTCTTTTCATCCGCTACACCTGAAAGGAAGCAGTGTTCCAGAAGGTAGTTCATCTCCCATTCGTATACCAACTCCTCCAGCGGTGCACGCAGTGGTTTGCTGAGGAGGGTCGGTACACGCGTCTGGATGAGTTCCAGGTAGCGAAACACACATTCGCAACCCTCTCGTGTTGCGTGTGGCAGTACTACAGGGGGAATGAGCCCCTGCACCGGGTCTATCTTATGCTTCAAGTCCACATCAGCAGAGTCTAGCAGGGAGTCGAGCAGGCGACAGAGCCGTGCGCCGCGGGTGTGTAGTGCGAAATTGTGGTGGAGCAGCTTCTTGTTTGCACCACTGCAATGTGCCACCACACGAATGTAATCTCCTGCTGGCAAATGCTCCCGGTCTCCACCTTGGAGGTAGACAAACAGCGGCGCCTTGCCGGAGAGATCACGCGCTGTAGGTGTCGGCATTCGCCTCGCCCGAACACAGAACGAGCTCGAAAGTGCACAACAGTTTGAGTGGAGACGACGTAGAGAAGTACAACTTCAATGCACTCGCTTCGTGTGTGTGTGTGCGTGCATGTATCGGATGGCGGAGTCGGCGGCACGGCGGTCTGGATCCTGATGAAGCGCCTATGAGACTCTTTTCCTGCCGGGCGCCAGTGATGTGTGTTGATGTTGCCTACTTTGGATTCCTTACGTTTTGCTCTGTTGACTCGGAGATGGGGCGACCTTCGACAGCGACTGACACGCAAAGGGCGAGGGGAGACACACAGTGAAAGAGCGAGACAGCGCCCGCGTTGCGTATTGGCAAGACAAGCTAACGTAGCGTTACCACAAAACGGCGGAGGGAGAACGAAGAAAGGGAGGAGACGAAGGTGGCTAGCCAAAAGGAGAATGATCGCACAGCCACATCAAGGCAAGCGGGCGACACACACACACACACACACCTTAGACAAGCGTGGCGCTGTCATCACACAAGCCGGAAAGGGAGCACCTTCCTCACGACGGATAAGGAGAATCATAGTGGCGGACTCCCTTCATACAAAGGCCAACATCAGCACTATGCAATGTAGCCTTAATTCCTCCCTCTCCCTCTCCTCCAAACCTCTCCACACCTCTACCTCACCTCCAGCACAGTAAAGATGTTCAGGGTGGAGCAGAATGGAGGGAATGCGTATAGCACTTGTGGGCCTTTTCTTGGCGTGGTGGACGCCCCTTGTGAAACGTAACGTAGAAGCCAAGCCGCCACACCACTCGGCAGAAAAGAGAAAAACCCGAACACAAAACGGCAACGCAGACATACATATCCATCTCACTAGCACGCACACACGCACTCCTCTGCGTACCGGGAAGACTTAAAAACCTGCAAGCAATAGAGCCGCTCCTACCCACCAATGCCTCAAAACTCACACCCTGAGCGTACCGCCATGCGCATTCACCATGTCTTTGCTCCTCCACCATAGAGGGCGATACGAGCCTGACCTCACCACCGTACATAGAGTAACACAACACTGACAACGTGAAACAGAAAACCTCTTTGATAAAAAATCCCTAACCGCAAGGCCTGCACACGTTCCACCAGCACGCCTACACTTGACCACCCCTTCTCCACTATTCGTTCAACTGCAGCAGTGTCTACATCAGCATCCTTCGCACAGCATGCGTTAGAAATAAGGAGAGAGCAAACCAAAGGTATCAGCAAGAGAGCGGGAAAAAAAAACGTACAGGCGTGCACTCTATGAGAGGAAATCCATCAAAGAAACATCCGCAAGGAAATCAAAGAGTCTCCGGCCCCGGGCACCTCCCCTCTTCCACAGTCAAACAAACCTCCGTCACTTCTTGGCCGCCTTCGAAAGGACTTGTAGTAACGATGCAGCGGCACGGCGAACCGAATCAGACGATGCCCGCTCCGACAGTGATGTCACAAGCGCAACGCCGTTGTTCTGCACAAAGTAGCTGGCAGCGGCCGGTATGCAGCAGATGTTCTTCGCCGTCAGGGCCGCCTCCTTTGCGCAGTCCTCTGGCCCGTGCTCTATCATGTGCAGTAGCGCAGACCCGAAGGCACACTTCTTGTCAGTAACTGCCTCGTAGCACACGCGCGAGTTTTCGTCGCTGCTGACGGTGCAGTTGCGAATCGTAAGTAAGGCATTGAGAACCGCGTAAGTGTAGGACGACGCATCCGACTTCCCAGCCCGGTTACCCACGTTGCCTTGCGAATACTCGGCTACGAGCTGGATGAGGGCGGAGAGGCCTCCGTGGGTGCGGATGGCATCACGGTTCTCGTTGTTGTTCACGGTGAGCGACGAGAGGGCGCCGGCCGCCTGCTCGAGCACTACAAAGGGCTGCTGCGGGGACAGAAGAAGCATGCACATGAGTTCCAGCCCACCCTGAACCCGTAGTGTATCCTTGTCATCTCGAGAAAGGTGCCACAGCGCAGACGCCACGGTCTCCTTCAGCTGCGTCGACGGCTCCTGGAAGCGGCTGTTCTTGTGGGAAGTACCGTTTGCCTGGAACACCGTCGCGGACGCGTAGCAGTCCAGTACGACAGCCACCAGGCACCGGGTACAATTCGCCTGCATCATGGTTGGCCTGTTCTCCACGACGGTGCTGCAGTTACGCAATACGCCTGCAAGCTTTTCCTTCACATTCATCGGGACCATCGTAGACGGCGTTGCAAACTGCAGATTTCCGATAGCTGACGCGCTGTAGGCCGCCTGGAACACCTCAACACTCAACCTACCTATGCCAGACGGCATGCGGAGCGGTGCCAACAGACTCACGTTCTTCCCGGCTTCCTTGCCTCCGCCGGCGATGCTGGGCGACGACTTCTCAAGAATGCTCGCGAACGCCTCGATGCCTCCAGTGTACCGAACCGTGTGTTTGATCTCCGGGGATGTTGTCAGAATCCACAGCGTGGAGACTAGCTTGTCGACTGTCGAGGGAGAGATTGGCGACGATGCCTTGTCGGCACTGTCCCTCTTGCTGGAGCTAAGATAAGCCTCCTTCACCTTCGCCACAAGGAGCTCAACGCCGCCGCACTCACGAATGACGGGCTTGTTCTGGTCGTTAATGGCGCAGTTGCGCAGTGTGCCAGCGACATTGTCAATTATCTTCTCGCTGAGAGGCATCGTCGACTTGACCGCGACGGTTCGCGACGACTCCATTGGCTTGCGGTGATTGAGAAGAGAAAAGAGCAAGGGTATGCCACCAGCCTTGCGGATGATGGGACGGGCCTCTGCCGTCGCGGAGCAGTTCCACAGGGTACCAGATGCGTTTTCCACCACCGCCACGCTGTTCGACGAAGACATCACCTCCACCAGCAATGGCACCCCGCCATACTCAATAATCTGCGTCTTGTTCTCCGCCTCAACGCTAAGGTTCCAAAGCGCGCCCCCTGCGTTCTCTCGCACAAACTCGTACGTGCTTTTATCCACGGTGGTTGACCTTGGGCTGCGAAGCAACTCCAGAAGCGCCGGGATGGCGCCGAGCTCACGCAGGTGTTTGCGGTTGTCGGCGTTCGACGCGCAGTTCCACACCGCCCCGGCCATCTTTGTCTTGATCGAGTCGGACGGGTGGCGCAGTGTCGCCGTGATTTTCTCCAGTCCCCCAATATCGCGTACTTCTTTTTTGGAGGCGTCCTCTCGTGTGATGTAGCCGATCACCATCGAGACGTTTTCTAATATAGGGAGGGAGTCCGTGTACAGAAGGTCAAGTACTGCTCGCAGTCCACCCAGCTCTCGCACCTGCGACCGAATCGACGCCTCCCCACTGGCTCCGCGCTCCACTTTCTCATCCTTTGTGAGGAGCCCCCACAGAAAAATCAGTGCCCGCTCCAGCACTGCCTCAGAAGTGCTCACAACGACAATGTTTACCAGCGGCTCCAGCCCGTTCGCGGCAAGAAACTGTTTCCGTGCAAAGGTGCTCAGAGTGCTAGGGGCAACAGCGTTGATGAGAGCATGCGTCTCACACACGAGCGGTGCCAGGAGCTCCAGCACCTCGCACTTCACGTCGTCGTTCACGCTGTTCAGCAGGTTCGTTAGGATAGGCACAGCGCGGCCATCGCGAACGAGGGTATCTAGCATCGTGAAGAGATTGTGACTGCTTCCAGAGTGGCATGGAGGGGAGGAAGATTGCAGAGCATAACCAAGCAAACGCAGCTCCGCAAGCTGCACTGGCGGCCGTGGCTCGCTGAGGTGGCTCAGCACCGCCATCATCACGGCCAGAATGTCAGGATAGCTCTGTGTCGCCATCCAACTGCTATTTTTCCCGAGGTGCTGCTGCGTGTAGCCCTCGATTGCACTCAGCAGCACGTTTTCCTTCACGTCTGGCAGGCGAAGCAGTGCGAGAAGACCATCCGACGTGAGCGCTGCAGGGCCGGAGCGAGATGAGGACATTGGTGTCCCGTTCTTTGGCGATCCGCCATTGTCACTCTCAACAACCTGCACTGGCTTAGGCGAGCGGGAGCTGGGGGAGTTCCGCATGGGTGCCGGCGCCGGTGCCACCCTGTTGGGATGCTCCTCCCCCCCTTCCTCGGTGCTGCGCTTCATATCAGGCGAGCTTGGTGATGCAGAGGACATGACCATGACATCCGCATCTACGAGTCTCGGCACGTCGCCTGCCAAGTAGAGGTTTAGGGCGACTTTGCACAACTTCTTCTGCTGCGACACCTCCTGTAGGCGGCGCTCCTGCGTCCGCATTTGTGCCTCAACCCGAGTTATCTCCGCACGCAACTTGTCATGCGTGACGGAGATCATTTCCTTTGACGCAGTCAGCCTTTCCTCCTCCTTTACGAGCTCTGCTGAGCGCTGGGCGAGAAGGTTACCAAGGTCCTCTGCCTGCTTACTTGCCACCAGCGAGCGAATCTCGCGGGCAAAGCTAGCCAGCGGGCATGTGGCTGCTTCCTCTGAGTTACTGAGAACCCCCAGCAGCGAAGCTATGTCGCACCCCACCGCGTTCATTCGGAAGAAACCACGCAGATAATACACGTAAAACCACACGTGCACTGTAAAAAGCCTGCAAATGTGTACCGCAAAGAGCCGGAACGGTGCGCGGCCTCTCAACGCTACCGCCTCTCTCCCTCTTGGACGGCGCTACTCGCGCAACCACACACACGCAAAAGAAGCGAAAAGATGCAGCAGTGCCAACAACACCGACAGCTGAGGCCCTAAGTGGGACCAATGGACCGTCTCAGATGAGCAGTGAGAAAGGAAAGAAAAGCCGTTCACAAAGGACAGAACAGAGAAAGCAAGAACCCAACGCTAATCAAGACACGCATGAGTGCTCAGTTCAGCGGGTTGTGTGTGTGTGTGTGTGTGTGTGTGTGTGTGTGTGTGGGTGTGTGTGCCTGCGTGTGTGTACCGAGCCCAGTGAGAGGAGGAACGGCGAGAAAGGCATACAAAAAAAGGAAATGTGCCCGCTCCACACTGCCGCCAAGCCGAAAAGAACGAGTCGAGGAAAGCAAAAGAGAGCAAACAGCGAGAAGTGGAGCGGGTGATAAAACGTGCCAACGACGCACGGCACCGGTAGTGCCGCGCGTTGAATCACTTTCCCACCGCCCTCCTTTGGTGTTTTGCCTCTCGGCCTGGTGCTCCAAAAAGAGGACAACAGAAAAGGGGCTCGAACAGGGGCAGTGGCCCATTCGAGGAGATGTCCACGGGACCGATACTCAGAGTTCGCTCATACCGTACGCTTGACAAGTCTCTTCCTGTGCAAAAAAAAAAAAAACAGGAAAGACAAGTGAGTGAGCAGCGAAGAGTTGCCGCTGAATGCCCCTTGGGCGGGTGGGGTGTGTAGGTGATGGCTTACTCGGCGCCTGACACGCCATTACGTAGAAGAGAACAGAGAGGAACGTCAGTAATGGGCGTAGAAGGTTAACAGCACACACCATCTGCTGTGCTTATGCAGTTATACGATGAGCCCCGACCCCAGATGTGCAGAAACACGCACACATAAGCGGGGAGGACGGCGAACACAGAAAAAAGAGCACAACAACAGCGGTGGCACACAAGTGTCGCCAACACAGCAAATCATATCACCACCACGCGTCTTTAATGGGTAAAGCGCAGCAAAAAAAAACGCGAACGCAGCCGCAGGGACGTTTGTACCGCTCCAATATCTGAGCTCCCCCTTGTCGTGTTTTCTCTCTCTCTCTCGCTCCGCCGGTGCACGAGCCAACGGCCCCGCTCTGGGGCTCGATTAATACAAAGGTTGCTGGGCATATGCATCGGTCTGTCTGTGAAGATGAGGGAAGAAGGGCAGGAGGGGGAGTGACAGGCAGCTGCAGAGGTGCGGCGGAGATGCGACTAGGCGATGCGGGTGGAGCCCGCCTCGGTCTTTCTGCGCTTTGTCTTCGTAAGTGGTTTTCGGAGAGAAAGGTCGAGAGGGAGAAGCGACTGTCCCTGACGCACCTCCACGCGTGGCTGCACGCCCTCTTTGAATGAAAGCGCCGACGTCCACTCGGGACCCATCGGCTGACGCATGGAGCGGACGAACTCTTGCGGATTGGAGAAGGGGCGCGGCACCATGTGAAGAGTCATGCGATTTGGCACCAGCTCGACGCCGTCATGGTTGATAATGACGTGCTCCAGCGCGGCGTCGGCGCGGCTCTTGAGCAGAAACGATTTCTCGATCTGCCTCTGCGTCATTTGATGTAGCACAGCCTCTTGGTGACGCTTATTCAGCTCCGGGTCCTCGCCGCCCCACTCGCCCCACCCAGGGAGACTCTGATTCGTGTCCTCCGGCCGCATGATTGTCTCGACTTGCGACTCCTTTTCCTTGACAAAGTCCTCATCCACATCGTCGTGGGCAAAGGCGCGGGAAATAAGATACTCCTGGTTCAGCCGCAGCTCCTCCTCAGGGACGCTCGTCGAGTCCTCCAGCGTCCCAGCCGCCACCGTCACCTTCTCTGTTGCTGTGGTGTCATCAGGGCGCGCACGCCTCCTGGGTAGGATGGTGACGCGAGTGGACGTTGCTTTCTTCTTTAGCAAGCCACGCTCCAGCTGAGCGTCCTTTCGGGCGCCAGCGAACTCTGATGTCCGCTGAGCTGACGGTGCGGATTTATTTGTCTTCTCCGTCCGTGGGGTGTGTGCCTTAAGGTCTCCGATAGGGTCGCTCGCGACCACCGACGAGATTTTTCCGCCCCCTTCAGCGGACGAAACAGCAACGATAGCGTCAAGATCCGCGTCTTCGGAGTTGTGGGAGGAGGGCTCAGCGTCATCGCCGTTGGCCTCGATGCAGATGCCATCCTGCCTCCGCAGCCGCACCTCTTCCACAGCACCAGACTTCTTGCCTTTTTTGAACACAATGCGGCCGCCCACGGCAGACGGTAGTGCCGAGCTGCTCGAAGGCCTCCTCGCGACACCACTGTCCCCCGCTTCTTCTGCCTTCGCCTCACCGCCAGTAAGCTCCTCCCGCTGGTGCACCTCAATAGCGCGCCGCAGAGCCTCGAGCTCATTCTCATAGTCCTTCGCCTCCCGCTCTCGCGCGTCCTTCATGAACTTCATTTCACGCAGCTCCGCGCGGGCCTTGGATATGGGATCTACCTTCCACTCCGCCGCAGCGTCCTCGCCGTCCTCGACTGCGTCGACAGCGCTCCACAAGATGCTCTCAACGTCTTGCCGGCTCAGCGAAGCCCCGCCAGACGCACCGACTTTCTCGATGAGCGCGTCCACGGCGCGCTCATCGTCGCTCGAGGCCCCACTCTCGTTGTCGACGGCCACGTACCGCTCGTAGTTTTCCTCCCCGGCGTCCTGTTCCATCTTCTGCATGAGCCGCTGATGCGTCGCGTGCTGATCGTCGATGGCGTCCTTTGTCTCTCCGTCAAACTGAGCAAACCGCTTTGCGTGTTTCACCCACGCACTCGTATTTTTGTGTTTCTGCGTGACACGCTCCTCTACACGGGCCTTGAACAGACGCTCCGCCAGTCGCTGGCGAGCCAGCTCTGGGTGCAGCAACTCAAACGCCTTTTGCCGGCGTTCCTTCTCGCGCTCCTTCTCCTTGCGTAGAATACGTCGGTAGGTCTTACTCTTGATCCTGTTAAGACGCTTGCGGCGGCTGTTCTCGTATGCCAGCATTGCCTTCAGCTTTGCCACGTACCCAGTGGTTGGTGCCTCGCCGTTCTCCACACCGTGGCGCTGCGCCACATCAACATCGCCGTCATTAAACGGCACGTAGCTACCGATGCAGTTAGACGAGTCGGCCCCATCGCTGACTTGGCGACGTGAGAGACCCGCCTTGGACAGCAGCGCATCCATCTTGCTGCCGAGGCGATACGCGGAGGAATTGGAGTGGGCCGGCGTGACGGTCCGGTCGGAGCGGAACTGCGCGTCAGCGGCAGCCACGATGCCGCCGACAGACGAAGCGACGGGGGTGCTGTGTGGGAGGCGCATGGGAAACTGGATGTGCTTGGCGGAGTCAAGCTCCTTTAGAACCGGCTTGTAGCGCTCCATCCCCTCATCTACAATAGCGCGCACCTCTTTTCGGGTGAGACGGTCCTTCGCCAGGTCGTCGGCGTCCACGGTAATGAGGCTGTGCTTGCTCTGGTGCGACCTCTTGATGCGCTCTTTCACTACCTCTACGGCGCCGTCCGTGGACGGCTCTCTCTGTCGCATTATGCACTGCATCGCGCCCGTGTAGGAAGCCGCCCCGCCGCTGGCCGAGGCAGCCGCCAGACCGAACACGGACTCTGGCTCGTCTGTCAGTTGCCTCGCTCGATGCTTCTTGGCCACCTTGCTGCCAGTCTCCGTCACTCGTGTTGCCTTTTTCGCGCTTGCCTGCTTTTTCTTTTTCTCTGCCTTCATGCTCATGTCGAGCATGTCGCTAAGGTCAATGTAGTCTTCATCGTCATCGCTCTGTAGACCATCTTCGTGGTAATTGTCGAGACCATAATCAGCCTCCGCCGCCGCGTCGCGGCTGTTTTTCCTCTTTGTCGCCCTACTTCTCTCAGACTTGCCCACCACGGCGAGGCCGTCCTCTAGGAACGCGTCATCGTCATCATTATGTAGGGCGGAATCGCGCGACGGGCGTGCCGACGACTTCTTCTTGGATAACTTCAGCTTTGTGGACGCTTGTTCGGAAAAGAAGTCGCCATACAAGCGTTCGTCCTCGCTGTTGAAGGCAAGATCGTCGTCAATGTCCTCGTCTAGCTCGGGGGGGATGAGTGGGTTGTTCAACATTAGCTTTCCAGACTGCTGCCTCTCCCCATCATCAATGCAGCCACGCGCGAGCCTGTTGCCCTTGCGGCGGCCCTTCTTGTCTCCCTTCGCCGCCTCGCTACGGCGCACCATCGCGATGGGCGAAGACGCACGGATGCAGGGGTGGGAGAATGGAGCAGAGACAGCCACGGATAGAGAAGATGTAGGAAACTCAATCGAATACACAGCGTTTCCTCGCCCACTTCTTTCCCTGGTGTCCGCGAGGAAGTGGTGTGTGACTACTTGTGCGAGCACACAAGCGGCGTTGCTTCACCTGTGCGTGTTGTCCAGAGCGATGCTGTTATCCACTCCGTTCGCCATTGAGGCACGAGAAGCGAAAAGAATCGCAGCGATGGCGAGAGAAAAGAGTTGAAAAAGGTGGAAAGTCCCATGCAGGTGATGAAAGAGCATATCCTACACACACACGCACCACATGGGTGTGAGCCGAAGAAAAGGTTCATAGGGATTGCAGTGGCACGTGGAGCTCCTCCTCCACACTTTCGTAGGCTTTAGCAAGTCACATGTAGCTCCTCGAGGCCACACTGAGCCTCTGAAAGCCTGTTAGCCATTGGTTTCACTCTAGGCTAGTGTGTCTTTGCAGAAAGGCGAACGAAGAAGTGACGGTGAGTCGTGAGAAAGACGACGAAGGTGGAGGCAACGCTGCCTCTTTGCACGTCATGCACCCCTCTCGGACCACAGACGACCGTCCTTATCCACCCCCCGCCCCCCTCAATCTCAGCGAAGAGGAGTCGAAGAGCCTGTTTACGGGTAGTGAGGAAAAAAGGGGGTCACATGAATCGTACATCATCATCGCTCGGCCCTAAAATGGGTAAACGCTGAAAAGGAAAAGGGAAGCAAACAAAAAGCGCGGTACTTCCTACATGGAGAGAGAATCACCCAAACAAGCGGGGAAGCGAAAGAGATGGTCTTTGCGCCACTGACACCTGCGCATCCTGTGGATGTCTGCTGCTCAGAAGATGAACACCTGACACCGCCGCTTTGTCACAAGTTCGTCTACCAATTTGCCTCAGTACGTCTGTCAGTGCAGGTTGCACTCCAGCATGCTGTACATCGTTCGCGCGCCTCAGTCGATGGCCTCATCGAAATGAGCTCGCATGGCACTGATGCGCGCGTGTTTTAGTGCTCGCTGCACGGTGCCCCTGGGGGGGCTGCCTTTGTGGGCCGTGCCGCTCTCGTATTACCGCGCTGGGGCTGCTGGGTGCGGGCAACGTGGCCGTTGCCTTTGCGCGCTGCGGGTCGCTTATCGGCAAAGGAGCAGAGCTCCATGCGGTCTGCCGGAACTACAAACTCACCTCCACTGGCTACCACGGTGTTGCCGCCTCCAGCCTTGTTGGAGCGGCGCAGTAAAGGAGAAGCAGAAGCCGAAGCGTTGACCTCCATCACAGTTACCCCGGCCGAAGGGTAGACCTCTACCTGGTCCTGCAGCGGTATCTCCTCGGATGCATTCGCTGTCGTGTAGAAGGATGACGTCCACGCCTCACGAGCAAGATTCATCTCCTTCGCTTGCGCTGCAATCCTTCCTGAGGTTTGTCGCTTCGTCCCGCGGACCCGTCGCGGTGGCTCCTCATCGCTGTCCTTCGTGGGAAACTTGGCAAGTGCAGCATCCTCCTCCATCGCAGCGTCGGCGCCGCAGCTTGACGGCGTCACGCGGCATACCACGCCATCCCTGCAACGGTCGCTGCGCGGGAGTACCACGCGCGCCCGCTCCATGTTCAGCAGTTGATCCTGCTCCACTACCAGCACAGCACCACCGTTGCGGGGCGACGCTTTAAAAACACGTTTCCTCTCCGTCTCGCCACCCCCGAGCTGGGCGTTGGAGTCATTTGTGTCAATCACTCGCACTACGCAGCGCTCCGCGTGTGGGAGGCACTCTACATTGTCGGCGAACAACGACGGCAGTGCCTGTCGCATCGCCGTCGTCAGCGCGTCGGAGAAATGCTCCTGCACGCTAGATGCGGGAGCGATCTCGCCGCCCGCTGGCAACGCTGAGTCAAGTGATGCCCCTGTGAGGCGCTTCACCCCCATACGCTTCGCCCACTTGAATCTCTTGAAAGAAGCGGGAGCTGGCGGTGACGGCGAGAGCGACGGCGCTGCGGAAAGTGCCGCAGTCCTCTTGTCAGAATGCAGTGCGCCTTTCTTCATCCCGCGGACCCGCGCAACACCGCTGCGGTGGGACGGCAGAACCGTGTCAAGCGCTCTGGGTGGCACAGGCGCCTCCTCCACCGCCATAACATAGCGGCAGTACGCATCCATTGGCACGGAGGCAGGCGGCATCGGGCACGGCAGGTGCATGGGTTTACTAGAACGCTGATGGCAGGCAGTTAGAGGCGATGGGGTGGTCGATGACAGTAGCGTGAGAGCGCACGAAGGCGTACGGGTAGAGACTCCGGCGAGAGAGAAGGCGCTGCGCAGAAAGAGGGGTGTCGGTGCAGAGGTGGTGGGAACCGCGGAGTTCTTGTTGTTAGGAGTTGCTGCAGTGTCTACCAAGAGAAAACCTGGACAATGCGCCACCGCGACACCCTCCCGGTGGTCCTGTAGGAGAAAGGAGGCTGCGACCACATCGCGCATATCATCCCAGGCCGCGCACGCCGTGTACGCACCTACGAGGCGATCAAGCGAGCGAGATGCAAAGAGGTTCGCCGCAGCCTCGACCACCTCGCGAGCTACAGCGGCACAGAATATCTCCCCAGTCGTCTCTAACTCACCTGCAGCAGCTAAAATCGAGGCGGGAGGCACGTACGCCTTCACAGACGACGTGTCCGCCACTGGCAGCGCTGTCGGTAGAGTTGGGGCAAGAGAGACGTAGTAAGCGCGTACAAGAACATCGGATGTGCGAAGAGCATCAAGGCTGGGCAGCGGCACCGGCGACTCGGAGAAGAACGCGACGGTCCCTGAGGGGCTTGGCGATGTAGCGGCGCCTCGAGACGCCAACGGTCGAGACTTACATCTATCGGGAGTCATACGATTAACCTCTGCAGAGGTGCTAAAACAAAGACGTGGGTCGAATCAGCTCTAGTGCGGGCTTGTGTACTGTGGAACGAGGGGTTAAGGGTGCTGATGACCCGTTTGACTGACTCCACCCCTGGCCTCTGTGCACCTGTGCTCTTGTGTGAACTGAAAGAGTGAATCGCCAAGACTGGCTGAGCAGAGCACAAGCGAAGAGCCACGAAAAAAACGAACGTGCATGTCCGCTGGTGAGCGCTGGTCAAAACATCAAAGCACACCAAAGAGAGGGCGTGAGGTGCGAGAAAAAAGCGGTGGAAGCCGGGCAAGTCGAGAACAGGAAGAAGCGCGAAGTATTGGCAATGCGAGAACGAGAGTTCACAAGAGGAGAGCGCAAGCGTCGCGTTCTGTGCTGCCCGTGAACGGAAAAGATCGAAGGAGGGTGAGGGCAAGAGGAGGGAGATCCACGAAAGGAAACAAAGCGTCCGTACACACCCATACACACACCCACGTTCTCCCGTGTCCGTGGGCGGAGGGAGGGGGGCTTCCAGGTGTCATGGCGGCACACATTGAAGGCAGTGGCGCTTGCATGCACATCCCGGATGCGTTCAGATTTTCATGTGCGCCGCTTCTTTACGGATACAGTAAGACTCGCGCCAATGAGGAGTGAGAAACATGAAGATGCCGTACATAATGCGGAGGCGACGCCCACACGCACGGCGCGATCACGCAGAGACTTCACGAGGATGGCGTCTTGCGAGCACCTTTGCCGGTGAACTCAAGTCCACACATGTTCGCTGCTTTCCGGGCCCTCTCCACCTCCGTCTGCTTCACGGCGTACGCCTGTTGCAGCTTCCTGTACTCTTCCAAACGATCTCGCATGAAAGCGTACTCAGGACCGCTAAGGGGGTGTTCGGGGTCTGCCTGTAGTTTCTGCATCTTCTCGCTGAAGGAGAACTTCTTACTGGCCGCTGTGGCGGCACAGCGGGCAAATCGGGTCGTGCTAAGCATCACAAAAAGCGACTCCGCACAGCTTGTAAGAAAATGATATGTGGCTGGCTCAGGAAAAAGGGGTGCCCTACGCAAAACACGCGCCGATAAAGGCGGTGTGAGCACAAGGACACTGCGTGGGGAAAGAGAGGGCTAGCCTGCTGACGTGCACAGAGGGCTATTGTCGACCCCAGTGATTGTGCGGTCGAAAGAGGGGGGGCCACCGTACCTCAGGAAAGAGAGGAGAGAGTAGAGAGGAAGTACAGAAGTGTGTGAAGGCAAGTCCCTCCACAGTGACACATGACAGGGTTACACCAACCGATCGTTGCCGCGCCCATCGTACCAAAGAGAAACGCGACAACTAGCGCCGCACAAAACTGATGTGGCAGCGACGCTTTTGTTTTTGCTGCCTGCCAGAGAAACGACCCCGTTACGCAGTGCAGCACAACACGGACTGGGGCACAGCGGTAGCTGGAAAACAGAAATGCTCCGGTGAGCTCATTTGCAAAGACGTACCGCGTGGCCTCTGCTAGTGCAGCTGCTAAGAAGACGAATTGCGTCTCATCACCCACGGCGCGGCAGAAGAGGAGAAATGGACGCCGCTAAGTCCACGTGCGTGACCGGTGTGCAATGGCTCCCTCTAACGTACCGTAAACACCGTCCAACACACCGACCGACCGACGCGCAGACACTTAACCCAGCATCACACAAAAGGGAGTGACACTCTTAACGGCGCTTCCGCTTACGCGCAGCGGTCATTCTTTCGGATATCTCCGTCATCTCCTCCTCCAGCTGCGTAATTTCCTCCGCCGTGACATCGTCAGATAGGAGGCGCTCCTCCAACTGGCCTAGGCGTGCCTGGAGCGCAGCATCGTCATCCTCGTCCACATCAGCAGCAGCAGGGGTCAGGCTCGTTGCGCCGTTGCCAGGTTCGTCACCGACGGTGACAGCGTTGCTGACTGCCGCAGCGGCCGCCGCAGCGCGGCCCTCGCGACCGCGCTTGCGCATTTTCTTTCCGTCTGCGCAAGATGATGACTGCAACCCGGTCGCTGCAGAGAGTTTAAGGGGAGCTTCCCACGACTGCACCAGCCTTTTGAACTCGTCCTTCGCCTCCTGAGCACGCTCCCTGTCAGTCCGTGTAACGCGCTGATAGTTGATGAGCTTCAACTTGGGGCACAAGAAGACAAGAAATGCCCGCAGTTTTTCGCTATTGAAATTGCTGCTGTTGGCTTCCCACACAGGGTTGCCCTCAAGCGATACCACCTCCAGCTTTTTCCACTCCTTAAGAAAGTAGAGATCGCGCACGCAGGCGAGGCGGTTGCGATCGGCCAAGAAGTGCACTACATTGGGCAAGGCAGAAACGCAGGACGACACACTCACCCGCTGAATTTCATTTCGATGGGCAACGAGAGTGGCGACACGGCTCATCCTTACGTCCTTGCCGCTGCTGCCGGGAGCTGTCTTTGTAGGAAAGTACTCAAGCGCCGTCAAGGCGTTCGAGGAGAGGTTCACCACATCGAAATTGTTGTCGAGCAGCACCAGCACGTGCTCATCGAGTGAGGAAATTCTCAATCCTCGTAGGTCGATCTCACGTTGTAGCATCGTGTTCGTAAACTGCGGTGCGAGACGCACCAAGTCTATTGTGAGTCGCATCCGCGTCTATCAGAGAGGTGGGTGGAACGAAAAGGAGGAGTCCTGGGGCGAATGAAGCGCACGGAACTGATGAAGAAAAACTGCGTGCGAGCGGAGGTGTGTGCGTGTCAGCACACACGTCAGAGAGGAACTGTGAAGTCCACGTGTACACGGGTGGGTATGTACGTTTGCAAGGACACCGTGGAGATCGAAAGAAGAGAAGAAGAGTGTTAAGAGGGGAAAGTGGGCAAAGCGTCACCGTTGAACACACCACGTTGTGCAGCACACTTGGTGTGGGAGTCGCTAGAGAAAAAAAAATGCGCAGCACAGTACGACCAGCGCATGTGGTCTGCGGCCATCCCAAATGAAGTGATGAGCTCGTAAAGGGTGTGCCTCGCATCGACAGCATCTCCGCAGCAGGATGCAGTGAGCAGGAGCACATCCAAATACTGCGGTATCGAGCATGACATTTTTTGCTCTCTTTTTTTTTTTTTGCGGCAGCGGGGCCTGGGGAAAACAGCACCATTCGCTATAGTGCGCCCCCTCCTATTGCCTGTGGGCTCACGAGATGGGAACGAGAGAGGTGGAAAAACACGAAAGAGACTCTGTCGGCTCCACGACGCAGAGCGGTGTGTTCGGTTTGTCACATGATAACCCGAGCCCCGTTCACACTCCGCATGCGCGCAGCAGTCGGCGGCAGAATCCTGAGTCGACAGGTGATCACCATCCACATCCTCTCCCCCTTCACGAGATGGCTGACTTCGCGCCCACACACTCCTCCGAGGTCCTCTTGGTGTTGATGCGACGGTAGCCCCTCAGCCCACCGTGAGCATCGTAGATGGGCTCTAGCGTATATTCGTGCATGTCTTGCGTGTGCGGAGTCAGCCCCTGCGTGAACTGCTCAGCTGGAATGAGAGAGGGGGTGAAGTAGGCGATGCCAAGTGCCGCAAGAAGCAGAGGACCGGCGATGACAAACTCACGAATACCCATCGGTATCTTTGTACTGTAAAAGCGCGAGAGCTTTACGAGGTACGAATTCTTCTTGGGCGGCTCCGTGTAGTTGGCGACGCTCCGCCGCGGTTTGGAGGTGGGGGTCGAGCCCGCAAACTCAGAAGCCGACATGAGGGCGATGCACTGTGTGAGCTGAAGCAACAAAAGAGAGTTATCACCAAAGAGTGAGTCTCCCCACAAACCGGCGCGGCCAGACGTATCCCGGGGTTTGCCAACTACGCCCTTTACAACCCGTTGGCGGCACAGCAGACAAGAGCCCTGTGCGTAATCTGCAAAGGGGGGAGACAAGAGCGGCGCATTACCGAGCGAAACGTAAAAATGAGGGGGATCGAAGAGAATTCGTGAGAAGAGTGAAACAGCCGAGTCGGTGGCGGTGGGACGACAGCGCGTATCAAAGGCGCCTTCGAGATTTGAGCGGCAGAGCCGCTATCATACGCTTTTATGCGTTGGTGGGGCATCGCACCTGTGGATCCCTTGGCGGTTCACTGCTCCCCCCTTCCCCCTGTAGTACACGCAGAGAGAGAGAGAGAACCTTAGATGAATGAAGTTTTTTGCGCTCAAACGGAGCACAGCGAGCAGAGTACATAAGACGCACAGCGCTGTCGCTGCTCAAGAACGTGCTGCATTCGGAGCTCACTTACCTTCGTACTCTCTCGCTCTCCCCCCTTTGCACGTCTTGCTTGCAGATGTGCAGCACACTACCCCTTTCCGGCGCACACGTCGTCATCTGCGCTCGACTGTGTGAGTGCGTGTATGCCGGTGCATCGTACGCCTATGCACACAATGCCCATTGACACCAAAGACTCCCCACCGCTGCGGCCTTACTTGAGACAAATTACGCTGTCGTTAGGAGGCGAATTGAAAACAAAAAGTACTAATCACGCAAGGGAGAGGCAGTGGAGAGCAGCCATACGCGCACACACGTCCACGCCCGTGTGCCATCTGCTCACCGTCCACCAACCGCATGCGCGAGTGTAGTGTGTCGCACGACAGCCCCTCAAGAAACACAGCCACACAAAAACCCCAGCCCCACCCCCACACTTCACTGAAGGACAAACTCAGACGTGCTGCAAACGATAGCAGGGGTGAGAACCAGCGATGCGATGTTGGTGCCACTGACGCTGGGCACGCGCACTAGCTGCATGCTCACCTGCACTACCCTCTCCGACACCCCATTCCACTTCGCCTGCGCCGTGACAATCAGGCAGAGAGGGCTCAGCGTTCCATCGCGTGCCACGGCAGTGGCAGCAGAGAGAACAACCCCAGAGCAGTTCACTGGGCGCACCTCCACGAGATCTCCCGCAGGGACGGTTGATGGTGTGTCGTGCGCATCTGTAAAGAGGTAGAGCACTACCCGCGCCTCGGTAGATCCCGGAGACCACGGAAGAGCGACTCGGCAGGGAAGGGCCGCCGAGTGCGCCAGCAACACACGCAGGGAAGCATAAGGCAGCTGCTGGGTCGCCGCAGAGGTCAATGCCGCGGCATCGCCGACGTACAAGTACACGTTTCTGGCGAGGAACAGCCCGGAGTGCGGGTCGTTCATGAACTCCCCCTGTATGGCCTCCTCGCCGCTACTATCATCGTCATCGCTGTCCTTCGTTAGGGCCTCCCAGACACTGGTGGCCGTTTCGGCGACTTGCGCAGCAACGGCGGCCTGCAGCTTGCCAGCGCCCTTTCGCGACTGTTGGGAAAGGGCGCTCCGCTTCCTCCTGTAGGATTCAGCCACAAGACAGCTCTGCTGACACCCGCCGACAGAGGGCAGCTCATCGGCGCACACGCCGTTCCCCATGAGGCTCGAGTCCAAGACGCGCACACCAGCTGCGAAGAGTGACCGCTGCCCGGGTGACTGAATGGAGGCGGCTAGCATCTTTGTCAAGGAGGCCATCTGGCACATGCCACCTGCAAGCAGGACCGTATCCACAGGCCCCTCAGCCCAGGTGTCTTTGTACTTTTCCGAAAAGGCTTGTAGAGCGTTGTTGAACATGTCCACCAACCCCCACTCGCTCCGAATGGCGTTATCCAGCTTGTTCTTCGTCATTGTCTGCGTGTCCATTAGGTCCATTCCTTCGTAGAATGCCTCCGCCTCCACCGCGACAGAGGTGGCTTGCGGGTTTGTATTGAGCGAAACCTTCTTTTCGGCAATCAGCAGGGCCAGACGGCGCATCGACCGTGGCGGGATTACCTCATGAAGAAGCTGGGTGGCTGGGTGCTCGGTCGAGCCGATGGTGGGCAGTGTGTGGTTGAGACGCAGCAGAGCACTGAAGTTGCGCGACGGGCTCGCGAAGAGGCGCCGCTGTTGAGTCATGTACTGCGCCGCCACCCTTTCTGCCAGGGCCACATCCAACGCGTCGCCGCCGCTGCAGGTGCCTACGGCAAAGTAGCCCTCACCCACAGCGCTGCTACCCTTTGTGAAGCAGCGGTAGGGAACGCTGTGATGCCGCGGAGGGCAGACAAGAGTCCCACCGCGGGAGCATAGCAAAGACAGGCAGAGAGAATGTGCTCCCCAGTCTACTACGAGCATATTGTGCGGAGCAGTGGAGAGGAGTCTCGGCACACGGCGCTCCTCCGTGGCGGCATCGTACGCAGCCACCACCGCCTCATCACTGAAGACAACACTGGTGCTCAGCACAACGGAGCTCAGATGCGACGACTGCACTGCCTCCTTCAGCCACTCCACAGTGCGCCCGCGGTGGCCGACATGGGCGCAGCCAGCAGTCCCGGAAAATGCGTAGCGCGGCACCACCAGCGTCAGAAAGAGCCTTGTCGTGCTCGATACGGCGTCTCCGCTGCCGGTGGTCGTCGTCAGTCCACATACGCCGTCTACGGAGTGCTCTTTGATGTGGTTCAAGAAGCCAATAAAAAGGTCCTCGGCAGAGATGAAGCTCGCGACCGGGTCACCGTCTGACCCTGACGTGTACTCGAACCCGAGCCGCCGCGTGCCAGAGGCAGCCTGGGTAAGCCGGCAGTGGCCCTGATACTTCTGCTTCGATGCGGCCTCGATTACCTGCAGCAGATCAGATGTGACCACCTCTGGCTCGGTGGTGTCGTCTGCCTCCGCCTCGCGTAAGTGCTGCGCGTCCGCGATAGAGGCAGCAGCAGCGGCGTAGGCGAAGAGGTAAGGCACGACTTTCTGAGGCTGACGCGAGTACTGGTGGAGGGCGTTGTCACCGAAGAGCAACTCTTGCTCCATCAAAGCTGCCACAACAGGGGTATTGCGATGGCCGCTGGAGTTGGCGATGACCTTAATAGGAGCTGTGTCAGGCACCACAGCCGTGCCGGTGGTGCTGCTCACCGGTGCGACGGCAACATAGCTGCTCGACGCGCCGAGTGAAATGCTGACGGCATACAACGACATGGTTCTACTTCGGCGGACGAAACAAGGAATTCAGCACCGGAGAGAGCTCCTCGAGACAGTGATGACCTGTGAGTCTGTGGGACTGATGATGCGTGTGCGTGCGTGTGTGTGGGGAGGGGGGGGGTGCCTATGTCTGTACGTGATACCGCCACACGCCACGCCCGTTGATGATGGGTTGGCGAGCAATGAAACGGAAGCCGGCAAACCCGGAAGAGAAGAAAGAAGGAGGCAAAGACAGTGCAAGAAAAGGGGGAGGGTGTTGCACGACGCGGCGGGGAAAGAGAACGATGAGGAGCACGACGACAGGCTTTTCATTCCTGGAGAACTCGTATGAAGGGGTGTAGGAACGAGGGGCACGAGATGGCAGTAGAGAGGCGCTCGTTTCTTGGTTAGCCTCAGCGCTCTGGTGCACTGCGTAGCACGAAAAAAAAAAGCGCTAAACATAGCGTCTATGTCTATGCACAAGTGTGCCTCTGCTGAAGTCGCCACAAACAGCCCGTTGTGTACAGCAACGGAGTGACACCTCTCCCCTCTTGCTTTTCCTTTGGGAGAGGGGTGGCAGAAAGAGGATGAGTGCCGGGAAACCGCAGAAAAAAAGTCGCTGCCGACGCCTATCCAGGTAGGAAACACGGTCCCCTCCCCGCATGCACACAGAGCACTCACCACGATAGAGCCACAGCACAGCTGCTGCTCGCCACGAGACCGCCAGACATCGGCGGGTGTGCTGCGCGAGAAGAAACGCAGGCGATGTGAAGAACGGACACCACAAGAGGAATCCTTAGGTAGGAAGAGGGGGAGAGATGCAGTGCCACCACTGAGCTACTGAGCGTCGAGGCTCTCCAACTCCTTCGTAATGTTCTCCAGAAACGTCGTTATTTCGTCCACATCGCTGGCAGAAGTGAGAACGGCTCGTTGAGCAACAGCGGGTGGCGCGCTCGCCTGTAGCCCATCCACAGGCGAGCGCGCCACGGCCTGCTGCTCACGGACAGCTCGTAGAGGTGGACGAGCAACCAGAGTCTCCTGAGCTGCCTCCTGATCATGATTGTGTTTCTGCGCGGCGAGGGGTTTGCTTAACCGAATCGACTCTAGAGTGTGCTGCACGTCATCCAGCCCAAGCTCCTTCATGGTTGCCGCCGCCTCACCGCTCTCAACGAGAGACGGCAGCTCAAAACAGAGGCTCTCCTTGTACTGTTGCAGTGCCCGCTGCGTCTGCTGGTGTTGCGCAAGCTGCTGGCGGAGGAGGCGGCGTGGTGTGGCAAATCGATGAGAGGAGCCGCGCTCGGAGCTGCCTGTTAGAGGCGCAGCTGTCACGGATGACCCTCCGCCGTAGCTCCGCTCGATGGCCGCGATAAGATCGTAGAGCTGCTCCTCCTGCCTTTTGAGGCGCCGCTCCAGCGTCCCCACCACCCTCGCATGCTGCTCCGCCAGCGACTGAGTCTGCTCCTCAACGCGCAACCGCTGACGCTTTTCCGCCACAAGTACGCGCCGCAGGTGCTCGGCTTCGCTGACGGCAGTACCGTTGCCGGTCTCGTCTGACGAAACCTTGTCCAAGAGATCCAACGTCTGCGACTCTTCCCGCAGTCTACCGCATACGTCGCGCAGGACGCTCGCCTGACCGGCAGTATCATTGGTGCGCTGGGTTGCAAGAACCTCGCGCAGCTCCTGGACTTCTTTCGTCAAAGAGGCGTTCACCGTCTCCAGCAACTGAATGCGATCGATAAAGTGCGCCTCCACCCTGCGCACAATGCGCTCGATTTCCAGTGTCTTGAGACTGGCCTCCTGCTGTCGGTCCCCTGCACTTGGAACGTCGGGGTGCGAAGAAATCTGTCCCTCATCCAGTAGAGCGGCAATGCTGTGGCTAAGGTCGACCAACTCATTAAGCATGTGATGCACCGAGGCATCCCGCATGCTGTTTCCCTGCACCGCCTGAGCCTGTCGCTCTAGTGCCGTGATGGAAAGCGCATGCGCTGCAATCGGGCGTGGACGCGAACGTTCCTGAGATCTGTACCGCTCCTTCTGCAGTGTACTGGTATTACAGCGCCTCGCGGACACCCACTGTCCGTGCGGGGTAGAGGAGGTCAAAGCGTGGAGCTGCGTGTAGCCACCTTGATGCACCGCGGGATGCCCGGTTGGGGTTGTGAAACACTTGCCTCGCATCGCAGATGCAACCCGCAGATGCTGGCGATACCCTCCTCACTTACTGGCGGATGATCAGCTGTGTATACGTATGCGAGTATGTATGTGTGTGGGGGGGGGGGGGGAGGAGGGATCGGTGTGCAGCTGTGACCAGTTAGTGTTACTCTCCTTTGGCGCACGTCAGAAAACGAAGTATGGAGCTGAGTGGGGGGGAGTTCTGCAGGGCTTAGAGACGCTACAGCAGCGCCTCGATGGATGTTACGTACACGACAGCACCAGCGCAGAGTGTGGTCAGCTGGACTCGCTAAACTATTGGAAGTAGTGTTGGTCCCCTCAGGAGTACTGAAAGAGGAGCAGTAAAAGGCAGAAGAGGTGAAGTGCGGCACGAAGAAGATCTGCAACATGAGCATGAGCGCAGAGACGCTTCCTTATTTAATTAGGAGAATACGCATGGTGCATCCCAAGTAAAGAAACTCAACGGATGGAAGTGCTGAGTGAGCTCACGTCATGTGTGGGTGTGGGTCTGTGAGTTGCTGCCGAGTGAGCATCCACAGTAGTCCATGAGTGCGGACACTAGAATACACCAGAACAAACTAGCAAGGCGCAACCAGCAACCCTGGGGCATCGGCACTGCTTTTGGTTGGGGAAGAGGTCTCGTGTAACACATTATAATCAGTGTCTCTGTTGGCTCGTCTGCTGCACAGCACAAGTCATACTCCAATACGTAAAGATCAAACAACTCAGCTACCCCACAAACAAAACTCTGCGCAGAGGAAAAGAAGACGCAGACGCGCACACACGTAGACAAGCACACAAGGCACGAAAGAGGTAAGAGGAGATTGTCTTCCCACAAACTGATGTCGCCACCGCCGTGAACGAGCAGCGCGCCACATGCGTGGTGCATATATCTCTGCCCAGAGAAGCGGCGGCTGCATCATCACACAGTCCACCCACTGCCTTTCCTCTCCACGTGTGGCATCTCACCGTTTTACCGAAGCATACTATGAATCGCTCTTCTCATGCCTGTGCTTTTTATGCTTCTTCTCCTTCTTGTGCTTTTTCTCCTTCTTGTGCTTCTTCTCCTTGTGCCTCTTCTCCTTCTTGTGCTTTTTCTCCTTGTGCTGCTTCTCTTTCTTGTGCTGCTGCTTCTCGCGCTTGCGCTTGCGAGAGTCGTTATAGCCATCATCGTCATCGCCGCTATCGTCGCCATTGTCGTCGTCGTCAGAGTTGTCGCCGTCGCTCGAGTCATCGCTCTCTTCCTCCTCATCCTCCTCGTCACCCTCGTCGTCGTCGTCGTCGCTAACAGCGTCAAGACCAGTGCGCACCACCTTTACCTTGGTAGCGAGGTATCGAAGGAGCCCGTCCTTCTCCTCCTTTGCAATACCCGAAAAGACGTACTTCTCCTCGCCCCTCGCTCCAGCGGTGAAGATGGTGAGCTGAAAGGTGGCCTGACCACTCTCCGACTCGTCCAGCTCCACACGCACGACATCGTTGAATAGAATGCGGGTAGCGGGGCGGTGCAGGTAGAGAAAGCCGCTGTTGACAACGTACAGCAGCCCCTCCGACCCGTGAAAGAAACAACGCATCGAGGACTGCGAGTGGCCAGTGAGCACAGACTTATACTCCTTGTTGATGCCGCCGTACGCGGGCACCTTGGCGATTGCTTTGAAGGTGCGAGTGAGAATGTCACTCACACGACCGCTCATCGTTGGCACCAGTGACGGCACCTCGCCCTCCTTCACAGGAGGAAGGTGGAGCGTCTTGTCGATCTCGTCCTGTGTATTGAGCTCGCAACGCCACGGGTGCTCCTCATCCAGTGTCAAGCCGGCAGGGCAGGAGATAACAACGTGGTTGTACGCTGTCGTGCGAATCCTCAGCGGGTTCTTCAGTATCAGCACGACGTACTGCGGCACGCTGTTCGCGTCCACCTCCTCCGCGGCGGAGAAGTACACGGGGACGTCGCACAGGAACAGGTTCTGAATGTCGGAGAGGGGAAAGCTGAGGAGACCGCTTGAGGCGCCCTTCCTCTTGTCCTCCAGAACCACGTTGTAGTTCGAGATCACAATCTTATACTTACCAGACGGGTACGAGAGAAGCACGTCATCGAAAGTCGCCACCACCTTCTCATCGGTATGCTTAGCTTGACCACTGCCCATCGCGGCGAGAGCGAGCAGCTTGCCGTCCTGGTTGCCACTGTCGTGACCCTGGAGGAACTGCTCCTGGTACTGCATCATGCCGCTCTGAATATCTTGCAGAATAACTTTGCCAGCCATCTCTGTTTCTTCATAACCGACGCACACATTGGGCACGGCGAAGCGGATTGATGTCAGCTCCAAGTCGCCTGCACCAACTGTCGGCGCAGGCCGCATTGTGAGACTCACGTCATTCTTGGTGGTACCAGAGGCACTTGAGATGGCGGAGATGGGAATGCTCAGTATTGGATGTGGCACGTAGTTGGGGTTGTCTTTTGCCCTCCCTTTCGGCAGCGCGAGCAGCTCAAGGACAGACTCACTTTTCCCCGCCTCCATGCCGCCCTCGGCCTTGACCTCCACCTTGGCCGCTGACAGCTTCAGCTGGCCCCAGTTTTCCAGTGGAATCCACATGTTTCGTGTACAAGAAATACGCGAGATGAAAGGAATCAACAGACTGCGACTCGTCTCCTCCACGTCGGCCACAGAAAAAGTAGGTGAAACCCTGCAGGCCTGCTACAGCTGCAAAGCAAGCAAAGGAATCGGCACAGTGCAGTGTAGGGAACGGCGGAAAAGGGGGGGAAGTTGATGAACGAAAAAAACACGCGAAAGGTGGGTGGCGTCTGCGGCAGTTGTGACGACTTCCGCGTCGTCACAAAGGCACGTCGTGCTCTATGCGTGAGCCCAGACTGAAGGCTTACAGCCCACCGCTCACGTCGCTCAGGTGGCAGTAACGAAGTGAAGGGGAGAGCGGAGTCTGTGTGGGTCCTCTTGTGCCTGTGTCTCTTGAAAGGGAAGCGGGTGCGCAGTGTATACGTAGATGTATGGGGGTCGGTATGGCTATGCCTGTATGGATGCACGCGCTCCGCTGCTGTGATTCTGAGCGACAGCACAGAGGAAGCAGGCAAGAAAGGAGAGAGACGGCTACACCAACGTCAGGGAGTTCAGCATCGTCACACACACACACACACGCAGAGAAGACAAAGGTGGATTGGTAATGACAAGTGAAGAAGGCGCAAAACGCAAGCACGAAAGTCAGCACGGCGGCAGCGACATAGATACGTGGAGTGCGGCAGCAAGCGAAAGGCGACGCGATGGCTACGTGTGTGAGGGGGGGGGGGGGGGTAGAGCAGGGAAGAGCAAGAAAGGATAACGGCATCACAGGGAGTATGCACCTGTCCCTCCGCAGAAGGGTAGGCGTAACGCACGTCGGAGTCTCACCTCTTACCAACGCAGCACCGCCTTGCAGTGTGATGTTGAGGAAGAGCTACGGAGATGGCGAGCTAACTCTACGTCCACGACCCGTAAGCATGTCCAACAGTGAAGCAGGAACACAACACAGCGGTTTCTCACTTCCTTCTTTCCAGAAAAAGGTAAGCCCTGATGACAGGGGACGCCCCAGCGCGGCCTCAGTGTCGAGTGGGTCCCCCCTTCCTCCTCTCACTCTGCGGGGGAGGGGGGGTCAGACAGCCACCCCGCCACCTTGCCGAACCGCTTCTGGTGGCGACAAGGGCCAGGCACCTAGGACGTGGGGAGGGGAGCCCGAGCGTCGCATCGCACCGCATGCCGACAGCCCGGTCGTGGATGGCGATGCGCCGGCGCGACCTGCGACCGCGAGGACGCTAGTGCCATCCGTGTGCTAGACAGGGTGGCAGCGCAACTCGAGCGGCACCCCGGACCCGGGGCCTCGCTGCGGGGGCGGCCGGCATGGTGGGCGCGGCTGCGAGGCGACCTGTGGTGCGGGGTGTGTGGGTGGGCAGAATATGAGCCTGAGGCCGTGCTCGGGTAGCTGGGTTGGCGCACTGCTGTACCGCGTGCATGCTGCTGCTTCGCAGCACGTGATGGGCCTGCGACGAGCTGGGGAGCTCGAGTGGAACTGGAGCTCATGTTGTATGACCGAGAATGAACACGTGGAAAGACAAACGAAGTAGGCAGGAGGAAGGAAAGGGGGTCATTCGCGACAACTTCAGTCGGCCACCGCCAGCAGGAGGACAGTAATCGCACACGAAGAAAACAAGAAAAACGCAGCACAACACAAAATCAATGGAGGCAACAGAAGGTGGCAAGGGGGGGGGGCGGAAGATGAAACGCGAACACAGAGAGGAGTTCTTTGAGGTGGGAAAGAAGGTGTCTTGTGCTACACAGCGAGAAGAGAACACAAGTAGATGAGGGATGTGCTGAAGAGAAGAAGCGACGTGCGTGCTGCCTACACCACCTAAAAAACTGCGGAGAAGCACAGCAGAGGGCATGCCAGGAGTGCTTCGCAGGCAATAGTCAGAAAAGGAGCTCTATTCTCACGCATCATCATGCAAAGACGCGGCAAGTAAAAAAAAGAGAGCGCACACGCACGTACAGACACACTCAAGTACGCACTATTGTTCACAAGATGCGCCCGCTAATGCATCACGTAGAGAGCAGTCAGTACGCCCAGAAACAGGAGCAGTACGATCACCGCGGCTGTCGTCTGGCGGGTGGAGGTGACGCTTGTCTGCAGAAGCGGAGGAGGCTGCAAGACAAGGTAGAGGAGAGAGCGCGAGATATCGCTCGTGGTGCCGGGAGCAAAGCCTGTGACTTGAGCGATGGCAAGCTGCACAGCAGGGTCTTGTTTGCCCCAGCTCCGCAGGGCAGAAATGTACACATTGCCGCTGGGAGAGTTAAAGTACGGCGGGAAGAGCGCCCGTAGGAACGCACCAAAGCGTTGCGCCACTGTAGGGATCAAGTATAGTACGTAAATTTCGTTGACTAAGGAGAGGAGCTCAAAAAGTCGGCAACGGGTTTCGGCTACTCCAGCAACGACACCGTGCTCCTCTTCATCCGTGCAGTATGAGCTCGCGCCATGGGCGTTGTGGCCCGCCAACTGAGCGTTAAATGTGAGCCGAAAGACATCCAGGTCAGCCATCCAGCGAAGTTTCAGTTCCTTCCAAAGGTCTGTGTCCTTCGACCTCTGCTCGGGGAGCGAAGCCGCGGCATTCAGTGAAGTTTCTGGGGTCTGTGAGGGTGTCGGTGTTGCATTGGGAGTATGGTTCAACGGAGCCTTTTTGTTTGTGAAGGATGTTTTGTTGCGTTCTGGTGGCCTTGGCAGCCAGTGAGCTAAAATCACCGACGGGGAAGACGGCGCGGTGGTGCGCTTGGTGACGGCATCCAAATGCAACTTCTCCGCTCTACTTTCGCCGATGTCACTAGCGCCCTCCTCGGTCTCGCCTTTTTCCTCCTCTTGCAATGCGTCTACAGTGGCTCCCTCGGCGGCAGCGTCGTCGTCGACCCCGCTGGCGTCACCTTGCAGATACGGTACCCCTTCGAAGCAGAGGAGACCACGGAACAGCGGCAGGTTCATCCAGTGAAGCTCTATTGGGTGGGCTCTTCGGCCTCCGAGGCGTCTGTGGTCCCTGTCGACGGTGCCCAGACTGCTTCGAATCTCCGCCTGTTCCTCAGGCGTGAAGAACGAGAGCACGTGTTCATGCCAAGCAACTTCGTGTCTGTACCAAAAGCTCAGCTCCGCTATCGAGTTTCGGAGGTACATTGCGGACTCGTCGATGTCGGGGTTGCCGCGCAGAGAAGTCGTCGTGGGCCGCAGCACCTCCTCCTCCAGCAGTCGCCACAGCTCCGTCGCGTTGTTCGGGCTGCCCTGATTGCGCGCGCGCAGAAGTTGCACCTCACGCTGACGGTAGTGGAGCATTGCGTTGGCCACCCGCAAGGCCGTACTGCGACGACGGGCATGGTTCGCCTCCAACGGTTCGTTGTGCAGAAGACTGCCCACGAAGCGGCGCAGCATCGCTACGTGCGCCGCCTCCTCACTCGAGAACGCCTTGGCCGCGTAGTACTTGCTGCTACCTGGGACACTGTGGAGTGCCTGGGGAGGCTGCATCCAGTGCGAGGCACGCTCTTCTCTCGACTCCAGCTTACGGTAGCGGTCCATGAGGAACATGCTGCTGAAGGTGGCAAACACATGCTCTGTCACCTCCACTGTCTCGAGCAGCTCTTGAGTCACCTGCCGGCAGCTGTGGCGGTCTTCGTACTCGGCGGCCGACACCCACTCTGTGAGTTGGAAGTCCTCGCCCATCTCCTCCGTGTAGATCATCCACGCCGCTCCCCCCATGGAGTCGTGGTGCCCGTCAGTCGAGGGCGTGGGGGCCGTAAACAGTTCCATTGCCGGCGCCGATCTGAAGCTGGTTACATCATTCCACCCAGACTGCATCCGGTGAACCCAGCGCTGCACACCCGACCTGAATCGAGACAGAGACATCTTGTGTGGTGCAGCCCTCCGCCGCCTGGCCTTTTTACAGGCTTCGCCGTTGCCACATTGGCCTACGCCAGTTCTGGCGGCACCGTGGTTGCCTGCGCGCGACTTGTACGCCCCTCTGCGCTGTGAAAAGAGCTGCGCCCGGTCGGTTGTCGTCTTTGGTGTACCGAACGCGGACGACATGATAGACGGTAGCGGTGGGGACTGAGTGCCGCTCTGCTGTTCACGTGCGATGCGCTGTGCACGATGACCACGTAAGGTGGCCATCTTGGTCTGGAGCGCGACATAGCGCTCCATCAGTTCGACCGCCGCCTGCTCGAGCTGATGCATGTAGGAACGACTCTCTTTCGACAGGTCCTTCCGTCTCTTGTTGTACTGCCGCAGACTCTCCTGACTGTTGTAGGACTCCAGTTTGATATTGACGTCCGACAGCGCGTGGATGTCGCGCAGCAGCTTCTCCGCGGTATGCGAGGATTTCTGGACGTGCAGGCCACCAAATCGGACATAGTGTCGAGTGAGCAGAGCAAGCATGACAACGACCAGCACAGCAGCAACATACTGGTAGACCTTGAGAAAGAGCCGCGCGTACTTGCCGGACGTGGCCCTTGGGGGGCTTCTGAGAGGGATGGTAACCAACTTGCCGGCAAGCTTGCTGCGCGACGAGGTCGATGGCGTCGCGCGCCTTGCAAAGGACAGTCCGACCGTCGTACGTCGCGTGTCGAGCTCTGGATTGCGGCTGGGTGTTGTGCGGGAGTTGTTCAGGCTTTCGTCCTTTGGTGCGTCCGAGGATGAGGAACTCACTTCGCCCTTCTCATCAGCCTTGTCTGTCTGCGGCTTTGTTGTGGCCGAGGATCCCTTCTCTAAGTCATCCCGTGCCTCATCCTTCTTGGACCGTTCCGAGGCTCTGTACTGCTCCATGAAGTGCTTGATCTGCTCCTCCGCCCCGAGAAGATCGTGAAAATCATAAAAGAAGTACTTGCGAGAGGAAAGGAAGCGCTTCTTCTGTGCGGAAGGGGTGGGCGACAGCATCACAATAGCCTCGCTGCGCTGCAACACTACCACGAGCACGCTCGTCGGCACCCCCTTCACCTGCTGCGTCTCGAGGCGGATTCGCTTCACATTGCTCCAGTCTAGGTCAATACGAAAAACAGAGGAGGTGAAGTAGAACTCCTTCTCCGTCGCGACGAGGTTGCCGCGGCAACTTTGGCACTGGCAAGAAAAGGTAAACATGATGGGTGAAGAACGCTCTGCGTGCGCCTACCACCCGTATGAAATCCCTCACACAACGAGTGTGTGGGTGTGAGTGTGTGTGTGTGTGTGTATTGTAGGGCTTACCACAGTGAAAAAAAAAAAAAGATGACTCCAGTGAGAAGCGGAAGGCCTGCACGGATATGCAGTCGCCTGCCTGCGGACGCGCCACCTGAGGCGGTGCGCGCAGCACAGAACCCAAAGAAAAAGAAAAAAGAGAAGACGATAAGTCGAGAATGGGGAGAGGGTAGGGGGTGAAGCACTTCCGGGGACAGGGGCACATCATTGCGGAGATGGCGGACACCTGGAACGGAGTGCAGAAGAGCTCCGTACTCTGTTAAGAGTCCGTAGCTCCGCATCTCTCGCTAGTACACATAACAAATGGCATGGCTCGCCTGTTTCCTTAGTGCGCTGGTACCTGCTCATCCTCCAGCACGGACAACGCACAGGTGCTGGCAGAAGAACAGTAGGCCCCTCCAGAAGACGGGGAAGGAAAACAAGAGAGGCCGCGTGCCACGGAAGGGGGAGAGGGGTAAGGCGCCCATCAACAGGGCTGTTTTCCATACAGACCCGAGGCGAGCCGTAACTGCCATTTGCTAGGTTGATCGTCTCTGATAAGCGCTTGTCTCAAATCGCATTCTTTTTTCAGCTCTGACTAACACAGTCCGCGTTGGAGGTTACATGCAAAGATGAAGTGCTGCCGTGGGGGGAGGGGGGAGAAGGAAAAGCAAAAGATGAAAGAGGAAGAACAGTGAAGAGAGCGCCAACGAGAGAGGGGGACACTGAGTCAAGGAAGGAGCTGAACCTGGGGTGAAAAGAGAGCACAGTACAACCGCAGAGTTGCGCCCTCCTCCTTTCTATTCCTCGCCTTCACGGTTGCCTTCGTTTCGTCTCAAGAACTTGTCCGCTCAATGCAAGACTGAGTCTCGAGAACCTCCTCTTTCTCTCCTTCCCTCTCCGCCTGTCTCCGTCATAGCACGATCTCTTTTCGTTCTTGTCACTACTGTTTTGCGTGCCTCTTGCTGTTCTCTCTTCCATATGCTCTATCCTTCCATGAACGCGAGAAGAAAAATGTGCGCAGAAACGCTCGCACGGGGAGAAATAGAGAGATGCACACGCACACAGAGACGTGGATAAACGCAGATGAAGAAGGGGAAGACAACGGGCGGAAAGTTAAATACATAAATGTCCTTTTTGTTTGTTTGTTATTCTTCGGCCAATGACCTCTCCCCCGCACTACCCCCGCCCCTGTCTCACTGTCGTCTTCTATGAGGTCTCTCCTTTCGCGGCTGCACCCTACCCGACTCCGCACACTACTGCACTGCTGAGCACACGCCCACATACGTCGGCACTATTCGGAGGCGTCGTTGCATTACGCACTCTTATGCAGCAATGTTTTTCACGAGTGGATAAAGCGCAGCAACGCCAGCGGCGTCCAAATCCACAGCACCAGCGCTATTTCTCCCTTTGTGTGTCGAGTGAGTGTCAAGCTCGGTAACGATACAAACTCCTCTGCGCACAAAGACAGACAACGCACCAACAAACCATGCGAATCGACAAAGAAAAGGGAGGCGAGGGCAGCTACGTGATGGCGGTGAGCGAGAGAGGGAGAGAGAGAGACGAGGGGGAACGAGGAGGATTTGATGTGTGTGTGTGTGTTGGGTGGGGGGGGGGGGGGGGGAGCAGACAGAGACACGCACACACACACACAACAGCGGCTCAGCAAGCAAAAAAAAAAGACAAGAAAGTGCGCGAAAGGAATTTCGGAACGGAAAGGAAAAAAGTGAGAGCACAAGCACTCAATGGAGGCGTGCCAGCGGCCCGCACGCACAAACCAAACGCGTGTAAAGAAGCAGCAGGCAGAGAAAGCGAAAGTCTATAGAACGACTCCCATCATCTTGTTGTCCAAGATGCCATCCCTCCTCGCCATTCTCTAGAGTGTATGTGTGGGCACGCCACACGGCGTGTTTCGATGTGCCCTCATCGCAGGCCGCCGCAGACAAACACGTGAAATGGAGAGAGGGCTACGATGGCTGCGGGAAAGGTAAACCCAAGAGCGCGGTGCCACCCCACTCGCCGAGATTGCGGCCGGCTCTCCATCGCATCTCTCGCCCTGCTCTATTGTTGGCGGGTAGGTGTACCTCTCTGTCGATGGCAGATCAAGGATGAGGGGTGTGATGGACGGCGGCGTGAGTTCCTCCTTGTGCTCTTGTTATCCAATAAGAAAATGGTTGGCCTTACCCGCACTTGAAGAGCAACACAGCGACCTGGCCGAGGTAGAAGTACAGGAAGCAGTGGGTGTCGTGTGTCACGAAGCTGCCGAAGTTACGGCCCACAATGCAGTGCCACGTCGGCTGGTACTTCTTATCGAACTCCTTCTTGATGTAGGCGGCGATATCCTTCTCAATGTTGAACTTTTCCATTGCCTGCAGCGTCACCTCAATCGCGTCTGCCTGCATGTCCTCTGGCATGTCGGCATTCTTCACCGTGGCCTTGTGATCGTTGTACATGATTGCGGCGTGTACAGAGAGGGGGCAGTGCGTAGAAGGAGTCGTCGCACTGAGGAAGAAGGGAGGTGGGATGGGGAGTGGGGTTCGAAAGAGTCAGCTTTGTCGATCGGCAGATGCTCAAAGACCAAAAAGGAGGGCGCCAACGCAGAGAGGCGGTGACAAGGATCTACAAGGAAACTCAGTAGGCTCTCTCTCTCTTTGTTTGCCAATAGGGAAGGGGGGGTTGGAAAGGCGTATGTGGAATGACTGCTTGAGCGCAGCGTAGCGTGAGACAGTGTGTCGGTGAAGCGAGAGCGGCGAATTGTCCAGCAGGCAGAGGTGAAGGATGAAGAGTCAGTCAGCATAAAAAAGAACACCGCGTCGTCGGAGGTGGGCAGAGGTAGGGGGAGCGAGCATGTGAAGGAGTAAACCAAGAAACGGTCGGAGGTCAGAGGCATCGCTTGGTGCGAGAAAAACAGTTGCGGCTCTGCCACGGGGTCCAGAGGGCACCCACTACGAAAAGACATTGTCTGTGTGACTGTGCGACACGGCAGAGTATCCACGCACGCCGTCGCAGCACAGTCCCATACACAGCAACGAATGAGCGGTGCAATCGCATGCGCCGGCTGCGTGTTTTCATCTCCACCTCGTTTGTCTGTGTGCTCTGCTGTTTGCAGCTGCAGCCCGTCCTCAACAGCCATATGGCTGCGCAGAGGCCATCGGTCAGGGAAAAGAGAAGGGGCGAGGTGCCGCTGGTAGGTGAACCCAGAGACAGTTGGTGAAAGCAGAAAGAAGCACTATCACGCATGCACGGCGGACGCCATAAAACACCTACCACCACCTCTTACCCCCTCTTACCCCCTCTTCATGCTGTCCACTTGCTTCCCACCCCCCACCCCCCTTATCATGCGCGGCCACTCTTTGTTTTTCTCCTTTGCTGCGATAGTCGCTTTCCGTCTATGGTTTATGTCCGTCTATGGCATGCGGGCTTTCTGGTGTGTATGAAGGCGCATGGGCGCGTAGGCAAAGTAGCAGGAGAGGAGGAGAAGGCCGCGTCGTCGTCACGGACGCACGAGTGCACTTCCACGTCTCTCTGCCTTAGGCAGTGCGTATATGCGCAACATGACTACCGAAACAGCGCGCGGTTAGTCTGCGGTCGCTGCGCAACGGCGTCTTCTGCTTTGTCTGTGAGAGCGTCACTCGTCAGGTCACCAGTGGCGTCATCGCGCTCCTCTCCATACGCATCGCTTGGAGAGCCCCGGTCCCCTTGCTTGGAGGAGAGAAAACCAACCATGTGAGTCGTGCGGTTGTCAACGGCAGCCTTCACGCCTGTGGATGCCGCCATCAGGCCAACTGTCACGGCTGCTCGCTGGTCAAGGATGCGATCAAAGAGTTGTTGTGCGCTGTTCAGCGCTGGGGAGTCCCGTTCATGCGCGGGCGATGAAAATGGCGAGTGTCTACAGTCGGTGAGAACATGCAAGTGTATATCCGACAAAGGCGTCTGTGGGGCGCCCGCGTCGTCAGCATCGACGCTGTCGTGACTGCCGCTGCGGGGGTGGTGGGAAACGCTTTCCGAGGTCGACTGTACTACGACGTCCACAATGTGCGTCGTCTCTTCTCTCGCGGGAGACGGCATAGGAGGCACCGGTGGTCGTCGCCACTGGTGCTGCAACCGCTGGAGCGCAAGCTGCTTCTGCCGAATCGCGGCCGCAGCATCCAGCAGCTCCGACAGTGACAGGGAGCTCAAATCACGAGCCGCCTCCGAAGACGGCATGCGGTTCCTCGCGTCGGTCTCTCCAACGTAGTCGACAAGGGGGTCGACTACCTCACCGCTTGTCGGGGAGCCACGCCGCTGCAATGACGCTGCCTTGTGGCTTCGGCCGCGCGATTCGTCAAGGCTGCCGCTGGAAGGTAGCTGCGAAGACGCTTCACGAAGCTGCTGCTGCTGTGCAAGAGGGAGATGTGCCACGTAGTGATCTGCCACCTCGCAAAGTCCAGGGCGGTCCGCGTCTCCATAGAGCCTAAAGTAATCTTGCTCCTCCTGGGTAGCTGTGCGAGCGGTCGGTCTCTGATCAGGTGATGGGCGAGGACTGCAGCGACGCACTTCCGCCTTGAAGGGCGACGGCGAGTAGGCGAGGGGGTCCTTGTTTTCTTGCTCAGCCAAGCGCTTGCGAACTGCAGCCTCACGCAGCACCTCGCTGCGCAGCTTCTTCCGCTGCCCAGGCGGGCCGTTGCGGTGGTACTCCACAGCCAGCGCACCAGACCGCGCTGCACGCTGACGCAACTGACGTTCACGGCGCGCCAGCTCCTTCTCCCGCGCCGCGATCCGCTCCATGGCCGCCTTCTCTCGCGCCGCCACCTCGCGAGACTGCATAGCCGTGACGCCGTAGGTCACCTCCTTCTGCCGCTTCTCCAATCGGCGCTTTGCCTGTCCCACACTCCCCTGGAGGCGCTCCTTTTCCTGCCGCAACCGACCGATCTCCTTCCGCTGGTCTGCCACGAGCGTTCGGTCCTGCCTGAGCTGCTGTTGCAGTGCTTCAGTGTGCGCCCAGATGTCGCGGCATCGCTCGTTGCTTGCCAGCACCGCCTCCTGCAGTTCCTTGGCTTCCTGGCACAGAGACTCGTATAGCGCCCTCTCCTCTGGCGCCAGGCCAGATGGCGTAAACCAGTCCTCTCCAGGAACAGGTGGGAGAGCGTCGCTGTTGCCTGACACGGCCGCGCCTTCTTCAGCGCACACAGAAGAGGCACTCATCGTAGAATGGCAAGACGAGGTGCGGGTGGTGGTCGCCCGCGCTGCTACCGAGCTGGAACAACTCGGGCGGAGGGCGACCAGCGCTGCCTGAAATTGGCCTGGACGCACAACAGCAGCAGTAGTAAAAGTATCGACGACCTCAGCACCTACTACGGTTCCATTCGCTGCTGGCGCTTCCGTGGTGATCACAATACGTGATTGCAACTCCGGTGCGACACAGTGGGCGGCGCCGCCTAGCCCACGCTGCACCGACAATGGCAGCGCAGGTGGCGCGCTTGGATGGAGCGGGGGAGGAGCTCTCATCGGTAAGAGAGAAGAGGATGAGGCTCGTTGTGGTCGAGGGTCTCCCAGCAGTAGCTGGCACAGAGACGACAAGAAGAGCTGCTCGCACCGCTCCACGCACAAAGCCCCGTCCAAGGTGCGAAGGGAGGGAATAACTTGACGCAGAAGGCAGGCGTACGCAAGAGTGGAAATCCAAGTCGCGCCGTCGGGTAGGGCGGTACTCATATTCGGCTGCTCTTTCAAGATAGCCGCCGCAGCGATCTGCTCCAGAGCGTCCAGTTGGGCTACCGACTGAAAGCGCGCAATGGGAGTACTCGAGATCCCACCCTCGTGCATCACCTCGGTCAGTGCAGCAGCCAGCATGTTTTGCTCGTCAACGCGCGTGCTCACGATAGCGTGGGTAAGCTGTAGCATCACAGACGGTGCCGCGCCAAGGATCATGCGAGAGACCGGCGACGGGTGGAGATGTAGGTCCCACTGCACAGCGCCACCGTGCCCGCTTATGGCTGAGATGCCCTGAAGATCCTCAATCCCGGTGCCAGCCACGTTCACCGAGCACAGCGGCGCAACAGCTGACTGCGTAGCTGCCGCTACCGTCCCCTTCGAACTCGTCTCGGTGCATGGTGGGATCGAGAAAAAGAAGCAGTTCAGGGCAGCCAAACCTCGGTTGTGGGAGAGGTCGACGGAGGACAGCGTCGCTGCGGTTTCCGCGGTGAAGGGATGCTCAGCCAACAATGCCTGGAGAGCATTGTACCCGTCTTGCATCTCATCGCTCTCACAGAGGTTCACATTCAAGGAGTTATGCGACACGTTGAGCTCCCGCAGTTGAGGAAACCGCTGAGCAGAGAAAAAGAGAGGCAGCGCGAAGGGTAAACGGTGGCGCAGCAGCCGAGCGAGGGACATGGTCGTATCGAAGACTAAGGGCTTTACCATCACTCCATCCCTGGCAACGTGCAGCTCTAGAGAGGATGCACACTCGCAGGTGCACTCAAGGAAGCTGTGTAGACCGTTGAAGGCAACATCGATCACCTGCAGTGTGGCGGGGAGACAGCGAATCCAAGACGCCACACCATCGCAGCAGCATGACGCGGCGGCAAGATCACGCAGAGAGATCTGCCGAACAGCATCGTACGGGGTGCTGAGTCGACCCAACGCATTGTGGGAAAGTCGGATTTCGACGAGGTTCACGAAGACGGTATTGAGCCCCCTAACACAGTCGATACGGTTATGGTCAGCCAGCAGTGCAGCGACAGCGCTGGCGACCGTTGCCTCTTCCTTGTTCGTCTCCTGAGCATCAAAGCAGAGACGCGCGATACCGCGGTCGCGCAAGTCAATTTCCATCTGAGGCGCCTGCGTCGAATACTCCAGCAGAGCGCAGTGTCGTGGACCCCCCCCCCTACAAAAGACAAAACGCAAAACAAAAATAATAGTTGACCAGCACCAAACTCTGCGGCACGGGCGGCGCGCAGGAAGACGACAAGAGCAACAGAGGAGGTCAACTCTATGAGAGCTACTCTTGGCCGGAAGACGCGTGGGGTATACGTGTCCGTCTATACGTGTATGAGGATACTACAGCTCTAAGCGAAGCAGATATTCAATGGAGGGCGGCTTCAGCGCACCGAGAAGCATCAAAGAGAGAGGACGAAATGGGGACTCAGATGGGAGGAAAAATGGTGGCATTTAACGGGGAGGAAAGGCAAAGACCGGAGCGTGTGTGGCGGGAGGAGTAGTAGCAACCCCGGATATCATTACTTCGGATGTGTCTGCTGTCCAGTACGGAGACGTGAGAGGTAGCAGCAACGGCAGCACCTTGGTGGGCCACCAGTGACGGGACTTCATCAGTGAAATGTCGACCCAAGTTGACGTACCCTTCGGAGGATAATAAGCACACCGAGGTACACTGAACACAGCCGAGTATTCCACTACTTCATGATCTGCAGTTGCGCCGCACCTTGCAACATGCTGATGTCTGTCTGTCTGTCTGTCTGTGTGTGTGTGTGTGTGTGTGTGCGTGGATATGAGTGCAGGAGAGAGGGAGGAAGAGGGGGATTGTGTTTCACCATGGGCACATGTGTTCTGTACAGATGGAACGCTGCCTGAGCAGCTCCACATCGCCAGTGCTCACGCACGCGCGAGAGTTGTCTCAAAAACAAAAAGAAAAGGCGGATGACAAAGAAGTGAGCATCGACAGAAAAGTCGGGGAGAACGAGGAGCTCGATCATCTCCCATCCGTAAAAATAAAAGCCTCGCGCACGCAGGTCTTCATCAGGGGACCAGCTGTCAACAGAGCATGAGCACTCGCAAGAACGCACATACACGACATACTCAGACCTGAAAACTGACAAAGCGTAAGTCGCGCAGGACCCAGTGAGTCAAAAGAGCCGCGCCTTCTAAGCGACACGATGTGCCCCAGCACACACTCGCACACTCCCAAGTACACGTACAAGCAAAATACAAATAAAAGAACGCCGAAGCGGGAAGCACACGTACACACAACATACAAAATAAGAAGCGCATTATTTTCTACGCGTCCATTCTATCCCGTACAAAATCAACTCTACCCGGCCCGTCGCAGGACCATCGCGTGCTGCGAAGCAGCAGCATGCACGCGGTACAGCAGTGCGCCAACCCAGCTACCCGAGCACGGTCTCAGGCCCATACTCTGCCTACCCACACACCCCGCTCCGTAGGTCGCCTCGCAGCCGCGCCCACCATGCCGGCCGCCCCCGCAGCGAGGCCCCGGGTCCGGGGTGCCGCTCGAGTTGCGCTGCCACCCTGTCTAGCACACGGATGGCACAAGCGTCCTCGCGGTCGCAGGTCGCGCTGGCGCACCGCCATCCACGACCGGGCTGTCGGCATGCGGTGCGATGCGGCGCTCGGGCTCCTCCCTACGTCCTAGGTGCCTGACCCTTGTCGCCACCAGAAGCGGCTCGGCAGGGGGGCGGGGTGGTTGCCTGACTCCCCCCTCCCCCGCAGAGTGAGAGGAAGGGGCACTGGGCCCTGATGCCGCGCTGGGGTGTCCCCTGTCATCAGGGCAAAAAGAGAGAGAGAGAGAATGAATCCGATAAACGGCAATCGTGGACACACGCGCACGTCGTGAGATTTGCCTTTCGACGCAGCATAACCCAGAGGGGAGAAAAGAGAGGAACAAATAGGAAAGAACGGTAGTCGCTACTGCGGGGTACTCAGCCCAGTGTATCGGACCTCCTCACCATCCTCTTTTTCCACCTCTCGCGCACGTTCCCCCACCCCACCCCTCTGCCCTATCCCCGTCGGGTACACCGTCAGTGGTGCACGAAACCGACGCAAACGAATTAGGGGGAGGAAAGGTACACGAAGACGTGGTGGGGAAGGGGGAGGGGGGGGGGGGGGGGGGCGGAGCACTGCAACGTCAGGTGGGCGAATAAAGAGCAGTCAAAGCACATCAGAGTGAGCAAGGCAAAAACAGGCAGTGCCACAACACACGCACAACGTATTTCGCTGTGACATGTGGCGTATGCACTGAGGAAGATGGGTGCAACCTGAGGAACGCTCGACTCAGCCGCGCAGGCAGACGAAAGGCACTAGAACTCAAAGTAGGATCTGCGGTCAGAGGCGGCTGGCTGGAGGCGCGAGGCGCGAGGGTTTCGCGGCGTGGGGCTCTTGTGGTTCATGTCATTCGACCGGTAGGTCAACACCGGTGTGTTCTCCATGTCCTCCTCGCCGTCGGAGGGCACCCACATGCCTGACTCCTCGCTGCTGCTCTCCTGGTAAGCATGTCTGCTAGGGGCCGAGTGTACAATTTGTCCACTGTGGCGGCTATGCGGCCCGAGGTGCCGCGCGGAGCGCTGCGCCTGCTCGTCGCTCGTGCGGTTCATCATGGAGCCTTTCTGGTCGGCGAATCGGTGAGGTTGGCCCTTCTTCTGCACTGTCGCGGCATCCAAGAACTCGTTAGGCCACGACCGCTGATTACTGCACTCGTCTTGCCGCGAGGAGGGACGTGAGCCGTGCATCGAAGATTGCACTTGGCGCTGAGAGGCCCCGGGGTCGTACCCCGTCGAGACCTCGCCGTTGTTGTGATGCGACGACGTAGACAGAGTGGTATTACGGCGCTGGTGAGGGTGTCTTACCTCCAAGTCGTTGAGGCGACGCTCAAACTTGCTGGCGTCGGTGTAGCGGTGCGCACGGGGGGTTTGCGTACCCTCTTCTTGAAAACGCCCCACTGAGTCCACTGCCGTCACGGGAATGCTGCCGCGCTGGCTGCCCCGTCGTGAGACAGCGGGGCTATCGTGCCGTGCCCCCAGCTTCAACGGCTGCACAAGCGGGGCGGTGTTTGTCTGGCCAAAGGCAGACCGCGACGTCGTCATGGTCGCATCACTGCGGAAACTGCTGTTGGCACTGCCGCGAGCGGAGCGCTGTGGCTGCGCCGCGGGTGCGCGTGCCACCTTCGAGTCTACCACGTGCTCGTACTCGCGAGGGTTGCGACGGCAACCAGATGGCGTCATAGAGGCGGTCTCGGCCTGCACCAACTCGCTGTGGCGCCGCATCGGTTGCATCGGCCTGTTGCTAATACTCACCGGGTTGGATGGGTAGTCGGCCTCAGCAGGGGCGCGGCGGCGGCTGACTGACTCGCGAGGGCCATAGAAGTGTAGCGCACCTCGCACCTCCGTTTCCAGCGCCGCGATAGAGTGCCACTCCGCCGGGTCGTAGATCGCCTTCAGCCTCTGCTGGCCCCACATCCCAGTGGCGGAGGACTGCGATCGCGGCGACGGAATGGCGGAGGGTGCCGTGGAGTTCGTGCGGCTAAAGACAAGTCCCTCAGCAGGGTCGACCTCCACCCCCCGTCTTGCTTGTGAGTCCTCATTCTCGCACACAGCGTGCTCTTCGCAGAAAGCCGGAGAGGACAAGATGCGCAGTGGAGCTCCAGTGTTCGTCCGGACAGAGGTGCTGTATGTCGAACCGGTGATCATGAGGGGCATTTCTGATCGCAGTCTCAACAGTCCGCGGTACGTACGCGTCCGATAGTCCAGCAGTGCCGCTTGAACTTTGCTTTTGGTGAGGTGCTTCTCTGCGTAGTCCGCGACGGCAGCGGAATAGATGTGTGAGCCGTCAAAAACCTTCGCCAGCTGGACACCACGGAAGAAGGGGTGCGACATCAGTCGCAGTGCCGGCCCGTGCACGCTGCACGGGGTTGGGGCAAAGACGGTGTCGAGGATTGTGTCAAAGAAGTCGCGCACCTGAAAAATCCACGGCATATTGACCAAGATGTTCTCCACAGCACCATCGCCGGCCTCGTCGCTGTCGCCCTGGAAGGCGATACTGGAGGTGTCGCTCACCTCCTTGGTGGACTTTAGGTACATAGCAGCGAGAGAGACGCCAATCGGCTTGTTCTGCACGGCGGGCAGCAGCGGCACGGCGCGCACGATGCGGCGCCCATGGTCGGCAGCGGTGGTGCCAAAGTACTGCATTTCCTCCGCCTTCGCCACCACCCAGCTGTCGATGAAGCGGCTCACAGACTTGAGCACGCGCTGGTGCACGTAGCGGCGCGTGCGCAGCCCGATCGTTTTCGCTGCAGTGCCCGATGCACCAGAGGTCGTGTCCGTGATCACCTTCTGCCACACGTCGAGAATGTGAACCGGAGAGAAGAACTTGGTGAGTGTTGGGGTCGGAGTGGGGATAACGGCAGTCGTTTCAGGGGTCACAAGCGCGCTACCGTCCCCGGCGAACAACTCAAAGCAGAGAACCAGGTATGTCCACCAGTCATCGCGCATCGTCCAGGGCCGCTCCTCCCTCCCAAAAGAGTCACAAAGCATCTGCTCCAGCACGTACATAGGCGGCAAGTACTCAAGTACGCCACACTGCTGACGCTCGTAGCCCCAGGCGAGAGTGTTGACACCGATGTCGGGCACAAAGAGCTGGATGTTGCTCGACGTTACACTCGGCGTCGGAGTCGCTTTCTTTTTCTCTGCTGTGCTCACATTGCTCTCTTCCTCGGCCTGGCGGCTGCCTTTGGTGGGATCCTCGACACGGACAAGCAGGCGCTGCGGTGGGCACGGGCCTAGCAGCATCCCCTTGCCGTGCAGCGATGTCACCAGAAGAAGCAGCTGGGCAGCGAGCACTTGCGCAATCTCCAGCCACACCTCCTCCTTTGGCCTCAACTCGCACACGCCAGGGTGCAGGACAGCGTGGATAAAGTCCTTGAGCGACATAACGGCCGTTGTGCGCGTCATCTCTCTGAACATTTCATTGGACATGAGTGCGTCGTGTTCGGGCGAGCCTTTCATAGACTCCTCCAGGGACAACGCCGAAACCCACGGCTCCTGGAAGATGTAGTAGCGCTGATCGTCAACCAGCACGCCATACACGCGGGAGTGAAAAGGTAGGCGAGAGACGTATTCAATCATGATAGCCGCCTCTGCATCCTGCTGCAGGAGGCGCTCCTCTTGCGTCTTCACAGTTTTCCTTTTCGCCGCCGCCCGACCTTCCTCTGTCACCGCAGTGCCGTCCCAGGTCGTGGGTGCCATCCGGCCGCGGTTGCGCGGCATCACCCGCACGTCGAACACCTCGTACGTTTTTTGACTCACCGCCCGTCGAATCACACCGAAGGCGGTGAGGCCAACGAGGGTGTCGGCGCTGTGAAGAGCACTGCCACCCTCGGTGTTGGCGGCCTTCGGCAGGCCGAGGGTGCTTGTATAAATGGAGCTGCGGCGCCGTTGTCGTCCTGGCGTGCCGATCCGCCCGCTTTGAGTGTCGTCGTCGTCCCCTTCGGCGCTGTGCTCGCCCTCAAAGATAACAAAATCCTCCAGCGTGAGGGGGTCGCGCTCATCGACGTTAGTTCCCTGATCGGGACCGGGTGGTGCCCCTAGTGCTAACGCCGAGAAATCCAGGCAGTTGCTGTGGAAGGTGTTCTCTGTCGGCTGTCCAGGAAGGCTCTTGCCGAACGACGCCACCCACGGCACCATTGGCGACGTCGTCGCGCAGACGCGAAGTTTCGAGTAACTCGCACCGGACACGGCACCACCCTCGCCGTCCACGTGCTGCACGTCCACAATGTCGCACTCCGTGGCCCACAGAAGCGCCTTGTAGGCTGACATGAAGGCTGACTTAGTCGAAAATGAGAGAGAGAGACCCTGCAGGCGACGGTACAACAACACGGTTGTCGCACAGAAACGCGGCACCTCCGCCACTGTCTTGCCACCAAAGATGCCACCGGTGCGGAAAGGTAGCATGACTAGTGTCAGCTCAATCGTGTACTTCTGTCGAGAGCTGATGGTCACTGTAGTGAGGGTGAGATACTGTCCTGCGATACTCCCTGCCTTGCCAGACTCGCCAGAGGACGTCGGCTCCGTCGCAAACGTAGCGCAGTCGTCCTCAAAGTTCATAAGCGCGACCTGGCGGCTCTTCGTCGCCAGTAAGCGCTTCTTGTACTCCCTCAGCACCACCGGATCATCGATAATGCGCGGTGTCAGCGGAAAGGAGGACGCCGGCGGTGCGACGACCTGGCCGAGAGTAAGGCCCTCCGAACCGTAGTTGACCGCTGACGGACTAAGCGACTCGCGTGGGAAGAGAAGTAGCTCGTAGCAGCGCACGTCAAACATTTCATCGCTGCCTACGTGGAGCTGTATGCTGAGAGCCTGCCCGCCGCAAATGCGCAAAATACGCCGCGGCGCACTCATGCCCTTGCGCGCAGCAGGGCGACCGTCTTCTCCAAGTGCCTCCACCGTGCACCACAGGCCACCAAGCGTCGCCAAGCCTCTCTGTTCTGTGGCGCTCCTCTGCATCGGTTCGACCGCACTCTGCGCCTCTGAAGGTGACACGGATCTGCGTCCCGGTGACTCCAGCTGTGGGTCCACCATCTGGTGCGTCTCCACGTTGGCCAGTTGCATGGGCTGCAGGTTCAAGTAGCGGCGGACACCGTCTTCACGGGCATAGTTGCTATCGATCAAGCGACGCAGAGCATCGTCCTCATTCGTTGAGTCGTAGACGACACACATGCACATGCCCGTGCCGCCGACTGAGGGCTCCACCTGCACTGGCTGGAGCGTGCGCACCACTTTCTCCGTGTCCTCGCGGTTGGTTACGGTGGCACTGGCGCGACGTACCTCCGTGCACACCTCCATGCCGTCATATACGTACTTGGTCCATTGATTGTCCTGCAGCCAAATTGCTATCTCACAGTGATGATGGGCCACTTTATCAGAGTAAAAGGCAGCAGCAGGGAAAGCGAAGGAGCCTCGTGTGCGTCGCGAGGTGCTGAGTCGCTTCTCAGGCTCCACACAGTGCTCCTTGCTATCGATGCGGCGCTTCTTGACACCAACCTCTAAGGTGCGTCGCTTCTGGGCTAGTGTGTCCTGTGCCCGCCGCGACAGCTTCTGCGGAGGTGGCGGGACCTCCTGCGCACATGCAGCAGCGGTGTCGCCGCGGCGGGGGCTGCACAGCATCCATGTCTGGCGACCGTCGTCCTGGCTTATGGATACGCGCTGGCCGCTCTCGTCCACTGTGAAGGTTGGTGAGGTCTCGTCAAGAGCGGTTGGGGACGGCATCTGCGGAGAGCGGCGCAGCTGGGACGATTGGAGAATCAACAGTGGGTTGGCAACGCTGGAATTTGTATTATGCGAGCGCGTCGACAGCTGTGCGTCTTTGGCGCTGTGAGCCCTGCGAGGCAGGAGAGGGGATACTCCTCGGCTGTCAGCACGCGTGGTGGGGACCCGCGGTGGCAACCTGCGCAACTCGCCACCCGGAGCCCGAGGACTCTCAACAGGCGTCGCCGCAGTCGATGCAGCGCCATTAGCGCGTCCAGGTCGAATCACCTGCTCATCTATTCGCATCAACTTCTCGGAATCACTAGGGTCAGCGCCCTTCTTGCGGCGCTCCACTACTCTTCTCCCCACCACCTTCGTACCCTTTTTGTCCTGGTCATCACTCGCCGCAGAAGCACCCGACTCGCGCGGAGTGACGCCGTCCGTGGTGGCGGTGAAGAGCTGTGATTTGGAGCGCTGCGACTGCTCAGCCTCAGCGCGAACTTTTGGCTCTTCTGACTCCTCTTGCGGTGCTGACATGTTGGCATCCGCAGCTAAGGTGCGAGAAGCGTTGAAAGCATACCCAGAGTCCGCGCGGCTTGGCATCTTCGGCGCCGGCCTCGCACTCATCGAATCGCTCCGCACTGACAGAAGCGGAGAGAAGGCCGCAGCACTGAAGTTGATACTCTGTGGCGAGGCGCTGACCTGTTCCGCACCACCACGTGGGATGGGACTTTCCTGAAAAGAAATGGAGGTGCCGACCGTAAGGTCGGCGGGGTTGCCACCACCATCAACGCCATGCGATACCGACTCCTCCACGAAATGCGTTGAGGACGCGACGCTCCGGCTGAGCGGTGTCGCCGTGTGTAATGAGATGTGTGTTGCCGTCCCCACTGGCGCAGCCGCCTCATACAAAGCAGGCGTCTCTACCGAAACCTGCGTGCCGGAAAAAGCATTCTGACTGGCTGGATTCAGCGTCACAGACGTTTGTGGAGCTGTCTGTGCAGTTTCTGCCTCGGTGCTGGGCTGCGGGAGGATCTCCTGAGCGTCCCTGAGAGTGGTGTCCTCGTCGCTGTCTGTCACCAAAAACTGCTTGAATCGGGACGTCATCCACGACTCAAATGCGAAGAGGGCGGGGCGAAGGGTGTACCGGTAAAGAGGGAGGGAAAACAACTAGGCGCAGTCCCAGCTGCTGTGCTACCTGCATGACTCCCAAAAGCGCAGGTGAGAGTATTGCATGCAATGGCGTTCTATTTTTTGTTCTTGCCTTTTGCCGCCTTAGATGGTTCCTCTTGTGCAAGTTTGCTTGATTCCTATACCACAGAGGAGGGTGTCCACCAGCGTTCCGCTGTATCGATCGACTTCTCAAGGATGGGAGGTTACTCTTGAGTGGGTGTGCAGGTTTGTGTAGGAGTGTGGGGAGGGGTGCGTCGGAGAGATCGTGGGAGGAAGGCCAAAGAAAACAAGTAGTGTGGAGCGAGTGAAGACATCGCAGTAGACCTCATTGCACGAAAAGGATCGGCCACACGTCTGACGAGGAGAGATGAACGGTGGGGGAAAGCGGCGAGTCTGACCCTTGTGGGTGTGTGTATGTATATGTGCTTGTGTGTATACGTGTGTGCCTTGGTGTTTGCTTCTCACGGACGCACTGATAAACTGGGGTTGGAGGAGGCACCAACGCAACCAAAGCCCACCGCAACGGATGAAGGGCAAGGCGAATCAGACGACACGATCTCAGCGCACGTGAGGAAAACACACATCAAAGCCGAAAGAGACAGGGACTCATGGAAGTGCGCCCTGCACATGTTTGGCAGACTGGGGAAGACGACACCGAGAAACAACGGCACGAACCGTCGACACACACGCTCCAATGACATCTGCTCTGGAGAGTGCGTTGTTGCGCGGCGATGCGCATCGACTGTACATACCACGAGGTGGGCAAGGGAGGGTGGAAGGGGAGACAAGAGCGACAGCAGTGAGAGACAGAAGCACGAGCAAGAAAACAAAAAGGAGCCAAAGAGACCAAAGATCGGGTGGCAGACGCACCGTGAGAGCAGGTCAGAGACAGAGATGAGGACAGTGACCCTCGCAGCCCCACCTGGTATATCTACAACGAACAGAGCTGCCATGAAGTCGCCTAAAGAAAATCGAACAAACCACAGCAACAATCAGAAGGGCCAAAGCGGCAGGCAGACAGTGGGGGGGGGGGGGGGGAATAAGCTCTACATGAAAGTATACAAAGAGGTGCGAAAAAAGAACTACGAGAAAAGGGTAACAAGGCGCCGCGCCGTTCCCGCTGTGTATGCTGGAGATGGGAGCGCGGGCAATGAATGCGGCACGTCACCATCCGCAGGGATGGCATACCGACCTACACACCAAACACGCGCACAAGAGCGACTGCGGAGAGTAGAAGGCACAAGACGGAAGCAGATGCTGGGAAACCGCGCCATGAGGTAGATCGCCTCTCCTCTCTGTCTGCAACCTCCAAAAGACAAGACCCCACAGGCGCCACATACACAAAGAGAAAAGGCAAAAAAAAAAAAAAAAACAGAAACGCCCAACAGAGCCAAATGTCAGGACTGGAGGCCCTTGAGCAGCTCGTTCGAATATGGCAGCTTGTCGTAGCCCGTGTAGCCCTCCTCGCCCTCCAATTCTTCTTCCATCGTAGCCGATGTCAAGTCCACAACATTCGTGTACACGTCCTCCGATGCACGATGTGATTTCTGGGGCTGCTGGTCCTGCTGGCGGGCATAGGCGTCGTTGAGCTCAGCACATCGCACTGGCGACAGCGGGACGGCATCTTCAAAGTCATCGTCCTCCTCCTCGTCCTCTTCCTCCGCATTTCCGCTTAACCGGATCTTCAGGGCAGGAAGAGAGGCTCGCTGAGGGTGCAGCGGTCTCGTTTCCTTCAGGTGCGGTGGGGACAAGAGAACGCCAGCGTCATCGCTGCCGTTCGTGCCACTGATGACATCGCCGTCAAACGGCATGGGATTCAGTGGTGGAGGCAGTTCTCGCTTCTGGATCGGCACTGGCGACCGCGCTACCGGGTCACCCTGGCGATGCATCGCAGGTTGCGCCGAGTCAGCAGTATTTGGCGAAATAGGGGCGCTACCACCGCCGGCACGTGAGCAGCGCCGGCGCTGGAGGAGATCTTTCAGGTGCTGCAACATCTCCGCATACCCATCCATCGAGCTCTGAACGCCGCCCCCGCCACCTGTTGATGGCTTAGGCGACGGCGGTGCGCCAACATAGGCGGATGGCAGCGCTGCCTGCGATGGAGCGGCGATGCGATTAACGCCACCCAACGAAAGTGCCGTCACGTGCGCCGCGGACGGTCGGGCTGCTGCTTTGTCGCGAGACCCCCGAGCCTTCCTGTCGTGAAAGGAAAGTGCCTCCGATTTGGGAGGCGACACGGCCTCCGCGGCTCGTGTCATTAGCGGCGGTGTCAGCGCAACCGACGCGCATGAAGACGCCGAGCTTTGCCGTGGCCGATGTTGCATTCGCTGCCGCTGCTTCAGTAGCGCCAGCTGCCCTCCAGGATTCGCCTCTTCCCGGGCCCCGCCTTCCGCCTCCATGGCCTGGTCTTGCTGCATACGCAAATTGCGCAACACCTCCAGCGTATTGGGCACGGCGGACTCCTCTGAGTGGTGCTGCTTGCGGTACTCATCCGTCAAGAAGCGTTCGTCGTCGCGAGAGGCTTGCTCACGCATCATGCCGCGGCGCACGGCGGCTTCTTCCGAGTGATATCGGTGTTGGCTGCGACGTACCCCACGCTCAAGCTCAGGAGAAGCGAAGTTGAGCGCTGGCAGGTCCTTCACCTCAGCCGCCACAACGGATGGCGAAGGAGGTGCCGGTGCGCCACCCTGCATCTTGTGGCGACGAAGTGCACGAAGCGTCTCCCCAACTAGGGCAGAAGAGTTCACCGGCGTCTTCGGGGACGGAGCTGCGGCACGGGGGATGTCGACCAGCTCCAACTGGACCGCCGATGGCAGGTTTGCGTTGCCAGCACTGGGAAGCTGCTTCGGCCTTGCAGAAGGTGACACGCCAGAGGAACCCCTGTGGCCGTGCTCCGCTCCAGCAGCACCCTCTCTGGGGCTCTGACCAGAGATCGGACTCGTCAAAGGCGACAAGCCATCCTCGCCGCGCCCGTTGAGGGGCTTCAAGTACCCCTGCAGCGCACGACTCGGTCGTTGAAGACGGGGGTTACCACCAACACTCGGGGGGGCGCGCTCTGCCGCAGCGGCCCCAGGTACGCCCTTGCTAAGCAACTCTCGCTCGTTCAGCGGCTGCGGCTGCGCAGCCTGACAGGGTGTGCGGTGCCCACGAGCGTCGCCTGAGATGGGGTAAAGGGCGGAGGGGCGGCGCGCAACCACAGCGTCGTCAAGCGCACGCTGTTCGCGCCTGTCGCGAGGTGCAAGCAGCTGCTCCTCTTCCGTATGCCGCCGGGGTTGTGGCGGTTGCTGTTGACTGGGCTGCAGCATCATCCGGTGGCCGTCGATGCCACCGCCAAGGCCGGCAGAGAGCGGCGCCTTTCGGCCTCGATAGGGTGGCTCCGGTTTTGAGTTCGCTGAAGACCGACAGTCGATGTCGATAGCGGCGCCACGCGGGATGCCAAGCCGCGCCGACGGGGTGCGCAGTGGACCGGGCGTGACGGCGCGACGTGCCTCCTTTGTCTCAGAGCGGCGCTGCTGGACAGGGAGCACCTGCTGTGGCGAGTTCGCCGCGCACAAAACTCTTCGCAGCGGCTTCCTCGCCACAGGATCCCCATGCGGGAAGGCTGGCACTGAACTACGCGTCTGCGGTGGCAAGCACTGCCGCTGCGGTGTCGTGGGGCGGCTCACAGGCTCTCCTGGAGGAGCACCACGACGCGGGTCACGGCCAAAGACAGGTGCTTCGGCGCTGGTCGGTGTGTGAGCCAAGACGAACTCCTTGGCCTGTGACGGAGATGATGGCGGGGAGCGGGAGGGTCGTTGCAGATTCTCCGGCTTGGCACGGGACTGCGGAGCGCCTCTGCGTGGCGAGCGATCATCGGCGTACCCGTTCGCGTTCATGTTGTTCAGCTGAGGACTGCTGCGGTGATCGTTATTGTGGAGAGGCGTGGCGGCCATCCGCTGATTCTCTAGGACGCGGCGAAGCTCATCTTTGCGCATCTTGTTCCGCCGCTCGCGGACCTCAAGCTCCTCTTTCTGCCGCTTCAGGTACGCCTCGTGCTTGCGACGCATGTAGGCGTGGATCGTCTCTTTCGCCTTCTCGTCCGTGTTGCGGCCGTACCGGGCGATGATGGCGTCTACACGGCGCATATCAGCGTGAAAGACGTCCGCGGCATTGGGAGAGGGCCCAGGGGTCACTGCTGCTGCTGCTGCTGCTGCTGCTGCTGCTGGAGCACCACCAGCCTCAAGATCCCGCCGATCCTCAGCACCGCCACCGCCGAGGTTGACGTTGTTGCGCATCGGAGGTATGTGATGCGGCTCCTCAAGGGGACGTGGAGCTGGGGGCGGGGGAATAACACCGTTCGGGACATCCGCTGGGGCGGGCCTGGCGCCACCACCCGGCAGCAAAGGGCTGACGATGGGTTTCTTCAGGTAGGGACTGTAGAAGTAGTGAAGGCCGTTGTCTTGCCGTGGACTCGCAGAGGGGCTTCGCTGGACAGGAGCAGACGGCTTTGGCCCCACCACCGCCGGCGTGCCGCCGCATCCTGGGGATGGCATTGGCGGCTGCGACGGCTGTTGCGATGGCGTGGATATGCGGTGATGCGCCATGGCGAGCGCAGCCGCCTGACCTGGCGATACCCCATCCTTGGCGACTACGTGAGGGGAAGGCTTTGGAGAAGGCTGTGGGGAGTTTCCTTTGCGCTCCTCCTGATCCATAGCAGATTCGAAGTCGATGATGTCCTTCAGGCGCACTCGGCACTGAGTAGCAAGCATCAAGTTCTCCTCTAGTTGCTCGAGAGAGCTGCGCATTAGCGGGAGAGCGAGTGTCTGCTTGATACTAGGCCGCTTAGCTGGGTCCTTCTGGAGGCACCAGTCAACCATCTTGCGAAAGTCTGAGGAGTACTGGCTGGAGAGAGGAACGTAGTGCCCCTGTACAATGCGTTGCATGAGCTGGTTCATGCTGGTGCCGTCAAATGGGTGGCGTCCACCGGTGGCACATTCGTACAGCAACACGCCGAGAGCCCAGATGTCGCTCTTGTTGTTGTACGGACGGTTGCGGCAGAGCTCAGGAGAGAAGTAATAGGGAGTGCCGCACACGGTGTTGGCCATCCCCATTGTCGTGCGCAACACCGTCGATATGCCAAAGTCGCCGAGCTTCACCGCTCCGTTTTTCATGAGGAAGACGTTCATTGTTTTGATGTCGCGGTGCAGGATGTGGCGAGCGTGCAGGTACTCCATCGCAAGGCAGATCTGTGAAAAGTAGTACAGCATGCTTGACTCTTTCATAGGGCCGCGGCTCTGCTTCACCTTCTCCGCCAAGTCACCACCGTCGCAGTACTCCATAACGATGTAGAGGTTGTTATTATTCTCAAACTGCTCCACGTAGCGGACGATATTGGGGTGCTGCAGCTGCTGCAGTACTGTGCACTCGTGCCGTGCCTCATCTCGCTCCTTCTTGCTCATCCTCATCATTCCTACCTCTTTCACCACAAACAGGAGCCCATCCGTCTTGCGCTTGATGAGGATGGCGCTGCCAAAGCTGCCCTTCCCCAGCACCTTCACCCTCTGGTACTTGTCCATAGCCCCTCCCCGCCCCACAACGCCGACTGAAACTCTCTTGCTAGGGAAGAAAGGAGGAGTTGTGAGGAGGGGGGCGAGGTTCCCTCTGTCTTGCCCCTTTCGAATCTAATGGCGGCGCCGTCGTTCTTCGCTCGACGCTCCCGTGGGGTTGCTCTTCTTCCCGCGTGACCGAACCTGCGAAGGCGTGAGTGCAGCGGAGGAGGCAGAAGCCACACAATTGCGCCTACCGCTGCACGAGTAAGCGGACCCGAACCAGAGGGCGCGCAAGGAGAAGAGAGGGGGAAGAGAGTAGGGAGACACAGAAAACAAGAGGGGGGGTCGAAGGGGGAGCTGTGGTAAGCACAGAGAAGAAGTGCGCAGTTGACAGGAGCAATTTAAAGCGACGAGAAAAAAAAGAGAGCCGCACCGCGACACTCAAGCGCGCCGATGCGCGGAGGTGCACGCGCAGCCACACGCAAGAGCCAACCACTGACGCGCGCCCGAAAAGAGCGCGACAAGGAGAGAGCAGCCGACTCCGAAAAGGAAAAGTTGCAGGAAGGCACAGAAGAACTCTACAATGTTCACCAGGCACGCCAACAGCGATGTTTTGTCTCCTGCCGCCCTCTGTTGGCCACGGGAGAAGAGTGAAGGGGTTGATGGGTGTAGAATCCTGCTGATTGTGTCGTGTGGCTTCGGCAAACGTGCGCGCGCTAGAGAGAGCAGCACAGCAAGAGAGAAGACACACAGAGGGTGTAAGAAGAGGGGCGAGGGGGGAAAGGGAGAAAGGAGAAGAGCGGTGATAGGTGTACATGAAATACAAAAAGGAACAGTTAGGGCAAAGAGGAGAAAGTGGGCACGCACAAATGAAGCGGAGTGGCAGAGAGCACGCGCGCAAAGAGGTTCAAACAAACAAACAAAACGGCAAAGACAGAGTGCGCGCAGAGCCTCACACACTGCAGGGGGGGGGGACAAAGCAGCAGCGAAGCAAAGGCACGAAAGAGAGCAGTGGCGGCAACAGCAGCGCGTGTTTCGATGTGTATGTCAAGGGATGTGCGTGTGTGTGTGCAGGTGCACACACACTTCGGAGTCCAAAAAAAAAAAGAGAGGAAGGAAGGAGGAGAAGGGGGAGCAGAGCGCCTGAGGATAACAACGGGATGACAAACAGGCGAGCAAAACCACAATAAAGGGAGGAAAAAAAATGGACGCGAGGAAATGTGAAGGGTGAGAGCCAAAGCAGCAGCCGCAAGAGCAGCTGCCCACAAAGATGATGATGGAGAGATGAAGGAGAAGGATCAAGCAGCGCTCACTGCGAAGGATGATGTCAACTGTGCACGCGTGTATGTGTGTGACTGAGCGAACGCCAGAGAAAGAAAAAGAAGAGGAAGGAGAGTTGTGTTAGGAGGACAGCGATGTTTGAATTGTTTTGGTGTGCAACGCAGCAGCACAATCCCGCTTGCTCAGGCAATGGAGGAGGAAAGGCACCTGTAGTAATATGGAAAGCAGCAGAGAGGCGCATGCACTCACACAGACAGAAAAAAAGGGAGAGAGACGGTGAGAAACAAGGCCAGGGAGGAAATGGGCGGCGTCCTTCAGATAATTGAATGGTATTTTTCTCCTGTATTGCTATTGAAGTGGGTGTGTGTGTGTTATCGAGGAAAGGAGTAAGATGAGTTTCGCAGAAGAAGCTCAACGGTAAAGGGGGAGAGGGAGAGATGCGTTCAGGTAAGCAGAGCGCAGATTCTTGAGGAAAGGCAACGTGAAGGGCCGCCATTGCACGAGCCCTTGTCGCTTCTGGAGCTTCTCTGTGTCCCGTCATCGCCACTTGCGCGATTTCAGGTGATAAGCGTGAGAGCGAGCTTACTTGGGTGTAGCTCCACGTGTATATATCGCTTAGGCAGCTCTCGGGTACTCTTACTGCGCGGCACCATTCGCCACGAGAGTACCGCCGTGATGCTTCCTGTCAGAGTGGTGAACGGAAGAGAGAGAAGCGCCGGAGCGGGCCGTGCACTCCCACTTTCCTGGTTTGACTGCCATCTGTATGCCATCGTCTCTTCCGTGTACTTTCCTTTGCGGCGTCCCCACGAACACACTATCCAAACCAAAAAAAAAAGAGTGAAGGGGGTGGGGAGGACAAGGCTAAAGCCGCTCAGACAAATGTGACGACCTTCGCCACAAACACAACAACGCCAGCATCAGCGTGATTAGGACAACGAGACCACCCCCTCGCTCCCACACAGGCGCAACGACATCAAACAGAACAGCGACGCAAAACACGAACGAAAAAAAAAAAAACGAGGAATAGCAACATGACTTCCACATGATACAAGTCGTAGCTAGAAGCACCAAAATAAGCTGAACCGCACGCTGATTTGACGAAAAGGAGAGGGAAACGTCTACTTGTCGAAGAAGAACCAGATGAAGAGGGAAGGCTGATTAGCGGGGTGGGGATGGAGAAGGGGGACAAGGTGGAGTGCGAACAATATAACGCGCCAACGCACACGCACACCCACACACAGGGGTGCCACGGTTTGTGTGAGTGTGTGTGTGCACGTACGGACGGCGGGTGTGCAATGTCCGAACAATAAACCCAAAGTCTCATTTCTTTCTGTGGCTGTCATCCTTGCCTTTCCCCTTTGCTTGTTATCACAGCCCTCGGCCGATCCGTCACATTTACCTCGTCTATGAACCCGTCCATCCGACGCGGGCACTACAACCACTGCCAAATTAAAGTGAAGCACCACATGCCCGCGTCTGCGGCAGACGTTTAATCCGCACTTCTCCCTCCTGCATGCATATTGGACGCTCTTTCGCCGCTAACTCCGTCCTTGCTCGTCAACCTACACACACAGAAGTCTCACCTCACCCTTTGGCTACCTAATTTACCACCTCAGCGCACACCTCCAGCCGCATACGTCACGTGAAGGTCTGGCGATGACGGATACGTGTGCGCCTGCCCCTGCCTCCATCCCCATCGCCCGTGCCTTGACTAGGCAGCACTAAAAACAGTCCCGCCATCACACACACGCACACGCCGAGTTGATGACACAGTCGGGCTCGCAGGCTCGACCACGGCGTGTACCTATGCAATCGCAAGTAGGAGGAAGGCACAAGCACAGGAATGGAAAGAAAAAAAGAAAAACAAAGCAAACTCGCAGAAAACAAGACTTTTACGCGCTTCTGCAGAAGCAGACGGTATCTTGGCGACGGTGTTGGAGCGTCTTCCGCGGCATCCCACTTCCTGGCCCACCCACTCACTCCCAACTTTGCTACTCCTCGACATGCGTTCCTTCTTTACTAGTCCTGTGACCCCTCAGTCTCGGGGCAGCTCCCGTGGCCGCACGAGAGCCACCATCGGTACGGCCTTGTCCTCGCACACAAAGCAAACACGCCTTGAGAAAAAGGGGGGAGGCGGGGACAGACGATAAAAGAGTGAAGGGGGGAGGGGGGAGGGGGAGCGACTGCGCTGCTGGCGCCTCCGTGACGTGGAGCGGTGGTGGCGTGATTAGAACTCGGCCACCTCGCCGTCCTCGACCCGGGGCTGTTCCTCTCCGATGGGTGGATTTTCCACGATGTAGCCATCCATCAGCTTTGCAGCGCTGTCCGCCTCGCTCGACGCGGAGCTAGAGCCAGCCACCGACTCCGGCACACGCTTCTGTTCTCCGCGCACGACGCCAAACTTTGTCTTGATCGAGGACGTCGTGGTGTCACCCGCGACTGTGCCCTTCGCGGTGCGCGCCGTGAAGTCAGAGAACGACACGACGGCCTCTGTGCGACTGCCCTCTTTGGCCGCCTTCTGATTCTCCTTTGGCTTGCCGTCACGCCCGTAGCGGATGCCCACCGGGCTGTCGGGACCCTTGGGATGGTACTTAGCATTGTGAATAATGCGCTTGTACGTCACCTCCACGTACATGAACGCGCCGAGCACGCACACGACGGCGACAATGAGCACGATGAGAATGGCGGTGGCCGGCTTCGCTGCGATGCCCGACTGGGTGATGACCGGGTTGTAGGTGTCTGTGTCAAAGCGCAGAGCAGCGGAGATGCTGCGGCTCACGGAAACAATGTACAGCAGCGCCTCCTCACGCTCGTGTTTCTTCACGCGCTGCGAGGAGTGCGTGGAGTTAGCCTCCGTGAAAGCGTACGTGACAAATTTGATCGCAGCGCGGATGATCATAGGAACACGGATGCGGCTGCCAGAGTGCAGCAGGGAGCCAGGGATGAAGGCAAAGTTGAAGGGCTCCGTTTCGCTAGCGTTAGCGTTGTTGTTGTGTGCGATGCGACGATAACTGAGCGATGAGGCGTACATCTCCCACGGCAGGTATGCGTCTGGCTGGTCGGATGACGAGTTGCTCTCCGGATACATCCATATTTCCTCTTCTCTGCGTCTGGATCTGGGGGCGTTGTCACCGTCCAGCAAAATGTTGACGTAGCCCTCCGCAGAGCTGCCGGCAAGCAGGCTCGACATCACCTCCGACACCCGCACAGACAGCGTGAGGTACTGCAGCTGCGCTACTGTGTAAGAGTCGTTACTAAGCGTTTCATCACCAACGATGCTCTGAATCACCTCGGAGTTGATCTTCTTTGTCTCCTCGTGGATGCGAGGCAAAGAAACCATGACCCAGTCCGTTGTGCCAAACGTCCGCTCGTCTGCCACGGCACACATGGAGACGGTCACATTTCCCTTTTCGTTCTCAATGATGGCCGTCATGTTGTCCAGATGAATATGAGTGCTCTCCTTGTTCGGCGCCGTGGCACACATGCTCGGACTTGTCAGTCGCTCAGGGGTGCCGTAGTAGCTTTCACTCTTCTCCTCTTCCTCTTCGCTAGTGGAGGTGCCGGGGAGGAAGGCCAGCGCCTCGGCGCTGTATGGCTTCACTGGAACCGACGATCCCAGCGGGTCCGGCACAGGCCAGTACGCGCTCGGCCGGCATAGCTCCGTGTCGAGGAACCGCGTGTTGAGCTCGCTGATGTAATCTGTCTGGTTCACGACGACGTCGAACACCTGGCCGCACGACAACTTTACAGATATGGCGAAGGCGCCGACTGGGTAGGCGCCCGTCGCCTCAACCGACCCCATACCGTTCACGCGCGCGGCAAACGTCACTCGCAGCGCATTATTCGGGCTCACCGACGTACTCGCGGACTTTCCGGAGATGCCCTCGTTGGTGATGGAGCTCTCAAAATCGGACGCGTTGTAATCGAGCGCCTCGAACGTTATGAGGGCCTTGTCACCGCAGTCCGTCTCGAATCCGTTCCCCGTACCTCTGCAGCTCATCATTGTGCCAGTGCACATCGGGCATTCTACCTTGCTCGGCGACGTCCACGTGGAGTTCAGCAGCGTCGTGGAGACAACCGTCAGCGAGAGAGAGGTTATGTTAGCAGCTGTGTTGTTGGCCGCAAAGTACGGGTAGAGCAGAACAGAGTAACGGTAAAGACGCTCTAGGGTGTCTGTTCGTTTGCCTGTGGAGTACTGAATGTCGGAGTTCATCTGGAGCTGTGGAACGCTAGAGCCGCTCGAAAGACGTGCGGCAGCGTCGACGATGATAACATTATGGATCTTAAGACGCAGCTGGTAAGCCGTCTCCGTGTGCACAATGCCGGCTGACGGGAAGTTCCAATTTGCCGGCTTCACCGACTGTGAGTACACAATGCCGACCAAGTACGTCCCTTTGCCCTCCAGCTTAAAGGTGGGAGAGCCGTCTGGCTGGCGCAGCGCGCGCAGCGACTCTACCGACGCCTTGCCCACCCACGTTGCGTCGCAATCATTAATATACAGCCTCCACCTCACGGATGGCGTTGCGTTGCTGTCCAGCTTTTCGTTTTTGTCTCTCAGCGTCGGCGTCATGAGAGGCGCGTACTTGCACGGGTCTAGACGGTACACGTCGCAGTGGCGGTGATTACCTCCAAACTTCTGGTAGTAGTTGTCGCCTAACTTGTATGCGTCGGCCAGAGTGTTGAGGTGGCCCTTCAGCTCATTCATGTCCGTCCAGCTCCAAATGTCAGCACCCCTGCCGGTGCTTGCCTGCTTGTCTAGGCACGACGGTTCGAAGGAGACGTGCGAGCCGTCCAGGACGGAGGTGGAGTCGAAGAACCCCTGCGCGTTGGCCTTTGAGATGGGGGAAAAGGTCACAAAGCGGGCGGCAAGGTTGCCTATCGTGGTGTATGCGTGGATGATCAGGTTACCCTTCACTGTGAAGTCAAAGTCGACCCCGTCCACGGAACGGGAGTCCTTGCGCGGCGTCACAGCGGCGCCTGTCTTGTTCACGTCGAAGAGAGCGAGGTCCGTCGGTTTGGCGCGCCACGCGTCTGCGTCGCAGGTGCCACGGCACACGATTGCGCCCTCCATAGCATAGTAAATTTCGTCCTTGTCCTCGTCGACGATGGAGATGAGCGCCGTGCCTTCACACCTGGAGCCCTCGCTCGAGCATGTCAGCTGGAACTTGAAGGAGTCCACCGCGTTGCCCACCTTGGGGATGAAGGGGGTGTAGTAGAAGGTGCCCGAGTTGTTCCACCGAACCGTGCCATGAGTAGGCGGTTCCAGTGTCGCCAAGATTGTGCCCGAAGTGCAGAACGTGCCGGCAGCTGTTGCACGAGCGGAGAGGCTGGTAATCTGCTCCGCGAACGTGCCATCTGAACTGAGCGTCAGCGAGTAATTGTAGTTGCCAGAGCACTGCATGATCGGTGCAGTGGTCGTCGTTGTCGTCGTTGTCGTCGTTGTCGTCGTCGTCGTGCCCGGCGAGATACGGTAGTACACGCGCGACGTCCCACCAACGGGGGTGATGACATTGCACCGCACCATGAGGTCCACGTACGTTGACCGAAAGCCCACCGTCATACCGGTGAAAAGAGCGGTGAATTCGAGTGTGGGGTCATGCAACCGCGGGAAGCTGGCATTGTTGCCGTAGGTAGCATCAACGTGGTAGGAGAGAACCCCTCCAGGGCACTCCGCCTTCAGTGCCCCGACACTCAGTACATTCACTACGGTCTCGCCCTCCATCGCCGGGAAGACACCCAGGTACGTGATCTGATCGGCGTGGCTGAGCAACACGCCGAACAAGGCGAGCGTGGCGATCACCGCCGCACAGTGCCGTCCGCGAAAACGACGGTTCATCATTGAGAGCAAAGCGTATGCACACATGTAGGTGCGTGTATATCAGAAGGAGGAAGAGCAGAGGCAACCAAGTCGATAGAAGAGATAAAAAAGAGAGTGAACGAGATCGTCGACACCTCCTCAGGCTCAATCACACGTGCACAGACACGGCGACATACACAGAAAATGCTGAGGGCGTACACTTCGCTTAATGAACAACACCTAGACAAGCACCTCTCTACTGGATAAACCGACAACGACCGCGCCGCCCGCACGCAGGCGCACGAGGAAATCGGCGTATGGGAGTGAGTGGGAGGAGAAGTGTGGGGGCGATGGCCTTGCCGCCGAGCTGCCTCAATGCGCGCTACAGGCGAACAGAAGAAAACAACAAGAGACGAGCCACAACGGAAAAGGGGGAGAACTGGAGAGAAAAAAATACAGATCACACTAGAGAGGAATGAGACTGAGAGAGATGCACGCCCGCGCGTGCACTTGAAGAACACACGCAGAGCGTCACCGAACTCAGCACTCACAAAAACTGGCAATAAAAAAAAAAGAGAGAAAGAAAGAGAGAGCAGGAAATGTGGAGAATGAGGAAGAGAAGGTGGTGCAGTAGTCCGCAAAACAGACCGAGGCGACGAGAAGAGGGGAGAAGGGGATCGCATGCGACTGCAGTGAAAGTGTCATTCCGTACAGCGAGAGGAGACACGGTAGATGATGAGTATACAGAAGGAGCGAGTGATGTGGCGCAGGAACATGAAGAGGTCAGCCCAAGCAACCACGAGCTGTCGCGCTCTGTTGCCGCGAAACGCGCAGCCCATGAGCGTGCTTAATGATCACATTTCCAGCTGCACACTTTGCGCGGGTGGCTACCGCACGCACGCCTGTCGATGATAGATGTGGAGAGGGAGAAGGAAACAGCACCTCACGATTTCCCGCCTAGCCACCCGTGCATGCGCACCTTTTTCCGTCGTTTCTCCGCGACACACCCACGCACGCAGGCATAAGTGCACTGCCACAATACAGCGCCGGGGCTGTAGCACCGCCGGAGAGAACGGAGAAGAGGAAGGAAGGTCAAAAGCGGTTGCGACGAGCGGAGAGGCGACGTGAGGTGCCGTACACGGGGAGGGTGGCTTGTACACGCAGAGCTTCTCTCCTCTGCGTGACTCGCTGTTCTCGACCGGCATTGCCAGTTGTTAAGCGTTGGTTTTCTGTAGACATGTCTAATGGGGCTGCGGAGCTGCTGCGCCTAGGAAAAGAGGAAGCGTGAGGTGTGAGTCAACGTGACCAGCCCACCTGCGCAGGAGTGAACGTGAAGACGACAGGCGGGTGTGGAGGCAGGGGTGAGCCGAGTGCCGAAAAAAGTAGAACGGCAACCCCGCGTGCTACACCTCGAATCCTGGCGACCCCATGCCGTTGATCATGACAGAGAAGCTCAGCCTTACATAGCCGTCGAGAGGGCGGGCGTGCAGCATCACCTGGTCGTTGCCGGTGCACAAGAGACGTCGCGCAGCACCGGTCTCTCGCGGGCGAGGAGGCTAATCCGCTGCTGTCTCGAGGTGGCACTCTCCAGCTGCATCACGGGCATATCCGTTGTGTGGTACCCGCTCTTCATTGGAATAAAGCATCGACCCTAGCCAATGATGGACTCCTCGCTGCCGAGAACTTGAGTGTTGTCGCCGTCAGCGCCCTTTTCCGCGCTCCCGCCAGCGCCTTCGACGGTATGAGGTGTAATTACTAGCTGTGGCCAACCAAACAGGTTTGTGCTCATCAACGCAAACTCAAAAAGGTGCCGTGAAGCTAAAGTACGCGATGGAGCCCTTGGCGCAGTCGGCTAGCTGGGTTAGCATTTCGGCGTTGTTGCTGTACGTCGGCAAGATGAGATCTTCGTCGTCCTCATCCGCGCCATCGCCGTAGGCGCCATTGCTCTCCAGGAACGCTCAATGAGGGTCGAAAAAGAGCTGTGTGCGGGCGAACATGGACCCCATCTCCACACACTCCGCACCCTCCAGCACACCATGCACCAGCACTTGAAACCCCTTGTGTTGCCGCAGCGACGCCGTAGCAGGTGGTGTTTTCAAATGTACTCCTACTATTCACTCATCATGCCGGCGTGTCGCTGGCAGCGAAGCAAATGAAGGAAATAGGGCCGAAAAAAAATCACAAGAGCGAAGTGAAAGGATGACACCGCAGCGGCCGCAACAGGAATAGGAGAGTTGCACCCTCTAGTGGCGAGGGGGAGAAGAAGACGTCGATAGTTAGAGGTCGATGTGTCTGTGGGGGAATGTGCCCCACCATCACAAGAAGAGTAGTGGTGGAGAATAATGGGCTGCTGCTCTGGGGTGGGGGTCAGCAGCAGAGGCGATGTGACGGTCCGTCCAGACCCCCACACCGCTGCTCTCTGATGACTGCTGGGGGGCTGTTGGTGTCCGCTTGTCGCATGAAGTCCGTCACAAGGCCATGACACACAACCTAAATGTACAGGAGAGAAAGAAAGGGTGGAGAGACTGGGGAAGCAACTCAGCGGACGGTAGTGAGAAGCGCAGAACGATGAAGTTCACCACAGAGATAGGGAGGCATACACCAAGACTGAATGCACGGGAGTAGGACAACTGAAGCGCACGCATGAATGGCCCCTCTTCCGCATCACGGCCATTCCAAGTCCACTGTGCAGCACTGCAACGGTAGATGCGTCACACGTATGCTAAGTGCCGGGGGGGGGGGGGGGCAGTATGAGCCCGCTTGCCCCGAACACAGCCGCCCACACGTGTGTGTTTCCATCATGTAATCGGAGGTAAACAAGAGAACAGACACACAGTCAGGGAGAGATTGGCATCTAGTCGAGAGGAGGAGAGGTGAACAACGAGGAATAACAAGGAGACGACCCCCTCCTCACGCTGAGTCAGTTGCGCACAACCACAAGTGCACGACCCCACGCACGTAGAGGACAAGAAGAGAGGAAAGACGCGTGAGAGAGCCGAAGCAGAGGAAGGGGAAGAGCGGTGGAAAGTGCTCGAAGGCGGGTACGTTCCAAGTGCACATACAAATACCCCCCGCATACGATCTCTCCCCCTCTTGCGCTTGGCCTCCGCCTTCATCACTGGGTGTGTAACACCTAAAAGCTGGCAAGCGCCCGTCTGTGTGCTACGCGTCGATGTCTGTGGGAGCGGGGGTGCGGAGGCTTTGCGTGCAGTCGGGAGGACACACGTTTCGACGCATCCCCTCTGCAGATGGCACACACATAGATGAAGATGGGGAGGTCAAGAGGAGATCTCGTCACCACACACAGAGAGCGACAAGCAAACAAGTAAGACACCTACGGATAAAAAGCGAGAAACTATCTAGTGCCTGCATCGGAGAACACACACACACACACAAACACCAAATACAAGACCAACCAAAGCCACCCCAACGGAGACAGTCCACCACGGCAACCTGCGGCGCCAATTAGCTGAACAAAGACAGAGACGGCTCAGCCGGAGAGAACGAGGAGAGAGGCGTCACATCAGCTCAAGGCACTCTATAGCCGCAGATACAGCTGCATTGTGTCCCAGTAGTGAGCGGCAACAAAAAGCACCACCATAGCTGGGAGAATGCAGTGGTAAAAGCAGCGAAGCCACAGCCGTCGCCACGCTGTAGCCCGCCGCACCGGCCCGCGGCACACCTGCAGCAGGGCCTCAGCAAACTCGGCGCCGCCTTCCAAGCTGTCCCTCTTCACCGCAAGGGGGAAGGTCATGGTCGCAGCTGCGTGGCTGCTGTCGCTAATGCTGCTCGCCGAACTGCCAGCGGAGCGGAAGAGGTCGCCGTAGTACACGCCGCTGGCACGACCTGTGAAGTGGTCTCCATCGGCGCTCTCCTCCACCGGCAGCACGACATTACACACGTCGTCCGCGTCGGCAATCTCTGACACGCTGCTCACGTTCAGCACCAGCCCGCCGGGGGCAGGAGAAGAGCTACCAGGCTGCAGCGAGTCTCGCCACGCGTCGGCAGCGCTGATTGGACAAGGTGAAGGAGAAAAGTGGCTAAGGTCCGCGCTTTCGTCGGCGTCAGCGACGCTGCGGAGTGAAAAACGATCGCGGGAGCGGCGGATGAGGCGATGCGCCACCGGCCGCGCAAAAGAGATGCGCTTGTCGTGACAACCCTCCACGACACCGCCAGACTCCTGCCGCGCATCACGCAAGGCACTCTGCATCTTCTCGAAGGCGCCAAAGAGCTGGTGGAACGCCTCCTCGCTAAGGCGGCTGCCGTGCTGGGCAAAGAAGCCCTCCATGAGGTCGGTGCGGTGCTCCGCCATACGCACCCACCGCGGTAGAAACGCCTCCTCGTAATCCGCAGCGGAGAGCTGGCCGCAGCGGTACTCGATGCGCTTGCAGATAAATCCCTGGACGAATCGATTCATAGCCTCCACCGCCTCCCTGCTAAAGCTGGGCAAAAGTGGCGGCCACGCCTCTCTCGACGCGCACAATACGCCCACATCCACTTGAGAGGGAGGGATGCAGGGCGACTTGCTCAGTCTTCCCTGGGCGTTGACATCGCGAGTGGAGAGTCGCATAGGAATGTGATCCAGTAGAAGGGTCAAGATAACAATAAGCGAGCAGGTCGGATGCCCTTGTACTGCCAGCACGCAAGCAAAGACACACCGGCACAGCCGACACGCCGCACAGCAGGGAGCGCGGTGCTCAACGAAGCACGATGGGAGGAGGTTACAGGCAGCGAAGTGACGGTCCCTGGACAGCGTGTCCGAAAACAAGAGAGAAACAAGAAGAGACGTGCAAAGGCGAGCGTTGTGGACTGTTCGATACTACTCTCGCACGTTTCTCTTCTATTAGGCAACTACAGACTAAGAGAGAGAAGGAGTAGGCAAAGGTGAAAAGTTTGCCTAGGGACACACAAAATGCTGAGCAAGGATTCAGTTCCGAGCGCACCCACCACCTGCTCCTGCCCGCCTCAGGACTGCATCTATCCAAAGGCGCGAGAGGAGCAACCGCGTTGCCTGACGCGCATCATGGGCGCACATTTAGCGAAGGCGAAGCACGAGCACTTTCTCTCGACATTCTCTTGTACTCTTCTTGAGCTATCGACGTGGCTATCATCGGATACTCTTCGTTGATTATCCACATGCTCTCACCTTCTGTACGCACAACTCGAGAGACCCTCTCATCGCTCCCCTCCCCCCCCACACACACACACACTGCGCACCAGCTTAAGGGTGCGCGGGAGGGAGGGTTGATTGGGCATTTCTCCCGCATAAGCTCGCCAAGGCAAAAGCGCACATAACTGCAGCGTTTGGGGTCTGTGGCTTGGTATATACATTCATCCGGCAGCCGGCCAGCCGGTGGGGCCGGGGGGCATGACGCGGCGGCCCCGACCGATTGGGAAGAGCCGCAGTAACGACAAGAAACCAGCAAAGAAGAGAGAAAAGAAGGCCAAAGTTTACATGAGTGGGCTCGTCACGACGAGGGAAAAGGGCTTCTGCACCACCAAAGTAGTGAGGCGGAAGGCCACACAGATACACCCAGCGAAGGAGCGGGTGTCCTTCGTCATTTCATCAAGTCATCACCTGGTGGTAAGCTTGGCGCGCGATGAGTCGTACGGCAGAGAGGGTAAGGGCTTGCGTAGCATGACCCGCAACTCAGAGATGGCGGCGTGCACGTTCGTTGCAGCAGGAGATACTACCGACCGGGGAAGACGAGTGCGTGGGAGCGGCTCGTCAGCGGTGCCAGCCGCCACAGACGCCAGCTTGTTGGTCAACTCTAGCTGGGTCTCCACAGGTGGCGGCGCCGCGGTCGCCTTTCGGTCTCTGGTGGCGTCCCTTAGCGACCGCATTGCTGCGTCGTCCAGGCCGGTCAAGAAAAAACCCCTGCCCCTCTGCGCGCTCTCCGGCTCCTCATCCCCCTCCTCGTCGCCCACCTGCTGCGATGAGACCGTGGCCTCCGTGCGGGGTGGGATGGGAACGTGAGGCAGCATGGGTAAACACATTGGCTGCGGTGGGGACACCCGCTGCGCCTCCGCTCGTCGTACTGCAGCTGACCGCGCAACGCCGCCGCCTCGGCCTTGTGCCGCCGGACGACGCCGGCCAAGCACACGGTAGACGTCCATGAACTCGCTGTACGGGGGTAGCGTCACATGCGGCATCACGCCGTGCGTCCTCTGTTCAGATAGTCGAAATGTCGAGGAGTAGAAGTAGCGCGTTGGCTGCTTCGGCAGGGGTGGTGGAGTGGCTCTCGGCGTTTGAACGTGGATTCGGTAGCGGCGGAGATACTCCGCCGCGGTCGGCAGCGGTGGCGAGACGCCATCTTGATGATGTGTATTTTCGCTCACTAGGCCGCCTGAATCGGCCTCTTCGAGTATGTTCGACGCCACAGCCGCGGGTGCGGAGGCGGTGGTATCGCGCAACGAAGAGGGGTCGATCAGTGCCGCCTCCACCACGTCCATCTCGGATATGTCCGCCTCGCCCTGCGGCTGAGGGATGTAGCGCGTCCAGGTCTGACAGTGCCACGTGTTCATCATCTCCGGCGGCACACCGGGATCAATGCTGTCCGTCTGGGGTGGAAGAAGCGCCGCGTAGTACGCGTCCACAACAGCCTCGTCTAGCACACGCTGTACCTCAGCCTTCTGATACGGTTGACGGTTCAGCAGGAGATTCTCGCCAACAGCGAGGCGGCGCAGCGTCCGGTGTAGTGCGGCCAAGGGTCGGAGGGCCTCGACGCGCTGGAAACGATTCCCTGTCAGATTCATCACTTGCAGGAATGGAAAGGGAGCACAGCGCAGGGCGCTGTTGCCATCGCACGAGCCGGCACTCAACGGGGGTATAGAGGAGAGCCGATTCCGCGCAAGGTTCACCTCAACGAGCGCCGGCATGGTGCTCAGTGCGTAGAACACATCCGATGAAGACAGCTCGTTTGACTCCAGCGCGAAGTGTGTAAGGTGTGCCAGACCCGACAAGTCTCTTGGCAACGCGCGCAGGCCATTATGGCTGAGGTCCAGCTGCTGCAAGGCATCAAACACCTTCAAGTAACTTAGGTGATTTGCGGGAATACGGTTATAGGCAAGGTTCAGCGCTGTAATGGTGGCAAGTGAGGAACTGCTTAACTGCGGCACCTCTTCCAAAGAGGCAATTCCGTTGCACATGAGGTGAACATCCTTTAATCCGGGAAACGGGAGCACATGGCCCAGGCGCAAGCGGTTGTCGCTCAAGTTCAGCGAAGTGAGGTGCGTAAAGTACTGCAAGTCCTCCGCAACGCTACTCGACAGCTGTGAGGATTGCAGCGTCACCTGTGTCACCTCATCCGGCTCTTCGGCTTCGCACGCGCTCAGCACAAGAAAACCGTCCAATACGACGCCTTCCTGGTTGCCTGTCACCCGTGCCTTCCGCTGCACCTCTTCGCCCTCGATGCGCTCGAGGATACGGCGAAGTCGGCGTCGTTCCTCGCGTGTGGCGGCGTTAGGCGGCTGAGGAAGTCGGAAGTAGCTGCGCATGTTACGCTCCAGGACGCTGGCATTTTTCAGGATGCGGAAGCCCTGCGGGTGGACGAGGAGGTGCGGTGGCAGCAGCGAGCCGCCGACAGTGGACTCCATGTCGCCAACGCTGCCTAGCATCGCGAGAGACGGGCACACCGCTGCCCAGGTAGTAGACGTCACAGCACGTTTGAGCGGTATCGTGGCACGCTGCGACGCAGACTCACATGTTGGCCCGCCGTCGGCTGCCTCTGCCTTTTGCTCGGCTGAGGCAGACGGCGGCGCGCCTTGAAGTAGATCGAGATGCATAGGAGACTCCTCCTGCATCGCAGGGTCCATGGCCGCTGCGCGCTGGGGTGGAAAGAACGGTCGCCTCTGCCACGTCAGAGACATGCCGCCGCGCAGGCCTGCCGAGGGAGGCAAAAGGGCGTCGTTTTCGTCGCTGGTTTCACAAATGGGACAGAGAAAAAAAAAAACGCGGCGGCCACCACGGCTAGTAGGCGCCGCGCGGTCATGAAATAGAGACACGCAGAGAGGGAGGGTGCGAGGCTGATGGGGAAGGAGATGAAGGAGGACGGAGGTGCAGACATTGCACAGCATGCACCTACTCCCCTCGATGGTGGGTGGTGCCAGTGGCAACGTTGGGCATAAGCGGCAATGGAGAGGAGTGCGGACACAAAAGGGAGGAGGAGTGGGGCCAGCGCATCCTGTTCCACCACCGCACGAACCACCGCAGATGCAGCCACGCACCATCCGGCGTCAGTGCTTTCTTCTCTTCCCTGCACGCGGTAGGGTTAGTCAGAAGCGAACGCCTGCCGCTTTCTGGTCAGCGTGTCGTCGCACATGTGTGTGTGTGTGTGTGTGTGTGTGTGGACAACAACTCTTTCGATCGTCTTTGATGGTTTGCTGCTGTTTGTTCTACATCCGAGAGAGAGAGAGACATGTCGAGATAAGGAAGCTGCGGTTCGATAACACGGAAGGTGTCTGTCGCCTCTGCCACCATCGAAACCAGCCAGCCCTGGGCATAGGACTGGCGGAGAGGCGGACGATGACGGTGGCGAAGAAAGGAGAGAAACGAACCTGAAAACCAAAATAGAAACAGCTATGACAGCACGACAACAAACAAGCACGCACACGCCGAGAGAGGGAAAGACAAGGGGGGGAGCAACAGCAAAAAAAAATGCCCCTCTCCCTCCTCTGTTTCCTCCAACACGCACACCTGCACAAGGCGCATGTGCAGATGTGCTGACACACACAAAAAAAAAAAACACACAGAGACGTGGTGCTACGGAGGAGCCTGTGTGGGTCCCTGCCACGCAGGAGGAGCTGGGAGACACATTGTCATGCCGTCACCTGGACTAAGCAGCCCGGTCCACTTCATCTATCACACTGGATCGTCGTGTGTCGGTGCCCATATTGCGATCCCCTTCCCACCCCGCCCCATGAGCGCCGCCTGCCATCACGCCAGGCAGCACATTAGCAAGCGACTTGCCGTTGGCCTGGCAGACCCTCTCCATGTAGTCCATCTCGATGAAGAGCTGTGGATCGGTGCCGTGTTTGGGCATACTTTCCATCACCTTCAATGCGTTGTTCGGTTCACCGAGCTTGTCAAAGTAAAACCGCACCATGAGGGCAAACACGTCACCAATGCGGAGGGCGTCGTGTATGAGCTGGTGATCCTGGCTGGCAGGACGGCTGCGTTTGATGATGTCAGAGCAAGAGGCAATGACGCTCTCCGCCTTTGCCTTCTCCGCGACAGAGCCACGGTCGGCAGCTACCATCGAGTCAACCGTCTTCTGCGCCTTCACGAACGTCTTCAGTACCTCGGCACGCCGCTTCAGCTGCTCCACCTTCTCGTTGCCAATGCTTGCTTTGCCTGCTGGCCCGCCTTCAACCATGCTGATGCAGTCTTCCAGCGCACGCAGCGCCTCGGGGTAGTTTCGGTTCTCGTCGATTTGCAGCTGCGCGCACGACTCGTAGAAGACGAGCAGACTCATCCACGCCTTTGCCTTTGTGTAGAAGAGAATGATGCTCTTGTAAATGTTTGCGTCAGTACTCCAGCTCTGTGATTGCAGGAAGTTCGCCGCCATGGTGTAGATTTCCGTGTTGCGTGAATGGTTTGCGAAGAAGATGACCTTCTCCGTCTCACCCCCACGCATGAGCATCTTCATTGCCTTGACACGATCGCCAGCCTGGGTGTACTTCTTGCACGCCAAGGACCAGCTGCCCTGATCCTTGGCAATGTGTGCCACCTTCCGTAGTAGCGCCTGCCTCTCTTCCATGGACAGCTTGCCAACGTCGCTCGTCATAGACTCTGCCATCTCCTCCGTCAGGGTGACGCTACGCGTCTCGCAAAGCTTTAGCGCCTCATCGTAATGCTTCGCAAAGAGGAGCATCTCCACCGCCTTCTGGTAGTCACCCTCGCTCTGGAAATGGTCCGCCATGCCAAGGAAGACGGCCGGATCGGTGGACCCGCTGGCAAACTCGGTGCTCACCTCGTGCAGGGTCTCGTACAGACCGCCCCGCACACAGGCGTCGAGGGCACACTGCACGGCGCCGATGCGGCGGTACAGCTGCACCGCCTTGTCGTACGCCTGCTGCCTCTCCAGCGCCATCGCCATCTCCAGCATTAGTCGCTCGTCAGAGCTCTTCATCGCCAGATTCACTACGACGCCATATTGCCCCGCTTGCCACGCGACGCGAACACCACTACGGTATGCGCCGGCAGCCTGGTAGTACTGCAGCGCCCGCGTCCCGTCGCCCTGTCGCTCGTACAGCTGCCCCACAAAGTACGCGGCACCCACTGGATCGGGCTCTCCTTGCTCATTGTCTCCGAGGCGGGCCGGTGCGGCGGCGAAGGCCTGCTGCTGCTGGAAGCGTGTCCTCGCCTTGTCAATCTCCTTACTCACCAGTTGAACTGCACTGTCCAGCTTTGGTGGTGTCAGTAAGCACAGAATTCGAACAATGTTGTACACGTCCTCGCCGGCGTGGTAAAAGCGCAGCGCCTCCTGCACATTGCGGCGCCGCTCGCTGTGCTGCGCCCACCACAGCAACAAGTCACGGTTTTGTGGGAAGATGGCGGCAAAGACGGACTGCCGCTCGTCATGCGGCGACTGCTCCGTCGACCCGTTGGTGCTGGCCGACGGCGATAGCGGTTGGCTTTGTGTCACCATCAGCTGGCGGAGCTCGTGCATGCGGTTTGTCTGGAAGAAGATGCGTGGCACATCAGTGCCGGCGCACTTGGCGTTGTAGTACCACATGATGGCGGCATCCATGTTCTGCAGGCTCTCCATAAATTGTGCGTACTTGTACGCTACCGGGCGAATGCGGACGCGGTCGAAGCGCTCGGTGTGACGCTGGGCGTGTTCAAACTTGCCCCACGCCATGTACACATCGGTCATCAGATCATAGCGCTTCGACTTGCGCAGTAGCTCCTCCGCCTCTTCAGTCATGCCCAGCCCCAGCGCCAGCGCCGCCAACTGCACACCTTGATCATCGGGGTAGTCTTCTCGTGCCTCCCGCAAGGCACGTGCGGCGACGCAGTCCTCCATCGTAGACAAGCACACCGCCGCCACATCGAGGCGTCCGCTCGTCACGCACAGGCGAGCCAGCCCTTGCCACGCCGCCGGGTTCTTGATGTTCTTGACGCACCGGTACGCCTCGTCCATGTTGCCAATGGTCGAATAGTAGCTAAACTTCATTAACGCTTCCCGCACCGCCACGTCCTTGTCCGACTTCAGTCCCTCAAAGTCGCGCAGCCGCTTCTGCTCAATCACATAGTCCTCCGCAGCACTCGGATTGCCGTTGATCTTCACAGAGGCGAGGAGGAAGTCGGGAATGGTGAGGCCAACCAGGCATATTTGATAGCGCCGCATCGACGCGACGTTCTGCACAACCAGCCCGTGGTGCGTCGCAAACAACGTGACGATGTTGTGCGCGCGCTGGGCAACGTAGTTTGTGGCACCAACTGACCCGCGGCGCGCCTCCTCCAGCTCAGCCTTCTTCTCCGCGTAGTTCTCCATGTTCGGCAACGCCTCAGGAAGGTTCTCCTGCCCGGCCGGGCGATCGTGGCTCTTGTCGGCGTTGATGCCGTCCACACTGGCCTTTGGCGTCATCACCTCTTCCAGTGCCGTCTTCTCCTCCTTGTGAACCTGGTGCGTCTCGCAGGCAAGGAGAATGTACTCAAACTCGCCGACAGTGCTTGTGTTCGGCTCCGGGGTGTTCCAGTAGACTGAGTTTGGCATCTCGTTGCGGGTAGAGAAGTCGAACGATGACATCTTGTCGGTGTCAGAGTCGTACACCCAAACGCGCGTATCAGGCAGGGCGAGGGGGCCAAGGCTGGTCATCAAGGCAACTCGACGACCTTGTGCGTTCACACGCGCCGCAGCGACCGATATCTCCAGCGCCTTGGCGTCCTTGGCGACAGATGGCGCCGCTGCTGGTGCACCGCTGGCGGGGTCCGAGGCAGTTGGCTGTGATGCACTCCAAAACGTCAGTGGACGAGCGGGCCCAATTTGTTGCAAATCGCGCGACGAGACACGGGCAAGCCGCAGGTACTTCTTGGACGACACCGCGACGAGGTAGTCGTTCATGATATCGATGATCACTGGCACACCTTCAGACGCGGTGAAGGTCATCTGTGCAATGGGAGCGAGCTGCATCGTCTCGAAAACAACACGATTGCCCTTGACGTAGATGAGGCCGTCACGGTGCATGGCAAAGGCGGGACTCATCGTCGGCACAAAGTTCACTAAGGTGAACTCCGACGTGGCCTCGTTGATGGCGTAGAGATCGATCTGCGATCCGTTCCAGAGGGCGATGTTGGGGAACGCGATTGACAGCCCACGCACGCTGCCTTTGCTGCGCAGCAGGCACTGGCACCCCGTCACACTCTCAATCACCACCATGTCCGCCAAAATCTGCGTCGCGGCGGCGACCCCGTCCCAGGAACGCTTGCGGATGGTCTCGTGCAGCACCTGCAACTCCGAGCCACCACGACACAACGCCATGTCGCCGAGAGCTGTGAAGACGACTCGGTCAACAAACTTGCCAACCTGGTGTATCGCCAGCGCCTCCCACTGGCTCGCTACGCTGGGAGCCGAAGCGAACAGGGAAGAGACAGCCGCCGGTTCTCTCAGCGCTGGTGCAGGGCCACTTGGTGGCAGGCACGCGGCGCTGCGCTGGAAGACCACCAGAACGCCCTCCACGGTACCGACAGTCATGATGCCTTTCGTGGTGTAGGTCGCCAAGCACGACACGTGGAGGTCCGGCTGCGGGAGCGACAGCACATCCATCGACTCGCTTGAGATGTCAAAAGCGCGCAGGCGATCGTCGCCGCCGCCAAAGGCCACGACACCGGGTGACGCCCACACCATTGACATGGCAATCTGCTCGCCCGTCGCGGCAGCGGTGGTGGGGGTGGTGAATAATTTGCGCCGCAGAGTCGAGGTGCCCTTGATGTCTTCGCTTATCCGATACACCTCAATCATGTAGCTGGTGCTAAGTGTAATGAGGATACGACTTTCGGGGTCGTAAAGCACCGACACAATTGCCTCCTGCTGCGTTACGCACGGAAAAAGCTGCTGCTCCTCGTTGATGGCCGCCACCGAGGCGCTGCCGTCGGCGAGAAGAAAACTCATGTCATCATCATCACCCTCTGCAGTAGCGGCAGCGGAAGCGCCATTGTGCGCATTGACCGTCATCGAAGGGTAGGCGGCGTGGCCAGGAACGTGAATGATGCGCACAACCGACTCGCTCGCCTGAACGGACCACAGGGACTTCAGTTTAAAGTTGACGCCCGTCTCGGTGTCAGTCTGCTCCAGCGCCCACATCACCACATGGCGTTGCTGTGATGCGGAGACGAGGTACAGGCCCCGCGTCGACCACTCCGCGGCCAGCACTGCACCGGCGCCGTGTTCGTGCACCGCGCCCTCCACGTCACTCTGCGCAGCTGCCCGTGCCGCGATGAGCTGCACAGCGCTGCTTGTGGCTGCTGAGGTGTCGTCTTCGCCTAAAGCTAGACTGCTTGCCAATGGCATCGCCCATAGGCTCATTGTCCCGTTGCTCCACCCGATCACGAGAAGCGCCTCGTTGGGGTGCCACGCCAACGCCGTCGGCTGCTGTGTCCGTCCCGTCGAGCCGACCGGCTCTGTCACCGGTGCCAGCGTATCACCCTCATTATTCGTGATAAGCACTGAGGGCGGATTCACCCACGCAGTGGCGAGAAGCGGTTTGCACTTGTGCGCAGCGATGAGGCTTTTCTTCACCTGCCCCTCGTGCTCGAGGGTGTTTGCCACGAAAAGAGACATGAGTGCGGCACTCTTAATTGATCCGTACCTGCACACGTATAAGGCGGCAGCAGGAGGGTCAAGGAGAGGCAAGGCTGTGATCCGCAGGCAACCCTTACTCCAAACAGCCCACCAAGAGCACCGATATCAGCGGGCGCGACTAGGCGAGTACAAACGAAAGAGTGCGCGAGATAATGCACGGGAAACAACCGCGTAACGGACACGCACGTCGCTGCGCACGCGGAACTCGTTCGTTTTGTAGTTCGACTAACAGAACAGGAGGCCGATCGAAGAGAGCGTGAAAGGCCGAACAAAAAAAAGCCAACGAGAAGACTGTAAGAAGTGGGCGGCGGTGACAACAGCGGTGGAGCGGTGGTGTCTCGTCGGAGTGCTGACGCCCTGTCACGGTAACTTGAGCTTCACAAACGAAAGATGATGTGATGTGATGCGGCAGCAGGCGTGCACAGAGTGGTGGGGGAGAGGGACTGGGGTATCCGACTTGCCGCTTCTACGGTTGGGGTTGGGTTGAAGCGCCCAAAAAAGAAGTGGGCGAGTCGGAAGTCGAGGAATATGCCGCGAGAGAGAGAACAAAAGAGAGACGTTAACGAGGATAGAGGCGAAGGCGGAAGAGTCTCGGACACAGACCAGGACATCCACAGCAAATGATGCTGGCAAACGTTACGAAAATACACACACCTCGGAAAGCATCATTGCTGAGAGCGCCGTGTTTGCATGGTAAAACGTGCACGTGCAACGCATGTGGGGTCAGTGAAGAAGTCGTTCTTGCTGGGAGTATGTGCGTGCGAGCAGTACGTGGGAGCGAAGAGATCAGCAGCGAGGAAGGGATTACGCGGCTTTAAGAGGACAACGGGGGCATAGCGCGGAAGAGTCCTACGAAAAGAGAGCGCAACCACCAAATACGACTGTGGGGTCGAGCAGGGAGAAAACGGTGAGCTGGCGCCCGCGACGAGTGCGATAGAAAGGAAGCCACGCACACGCACTACGTGAATATCATGCCAAAACAAAAAGAAAAAAGCGTACAGGATGTTCAGCAAGAGAGAGAGAGAGAGGTGCTTCAAGGGTGTGAGAGGATTGCGTGTACCGCCCTTTCCTCGTCTTCTCTTCGAGCTAAGTATCCGCCACAGATGCAGGTGCGCTCGCCAGCGGAAGGAGTAGATGCATAGCAATTGCGCGGCGGTAGTGTCCCGTCTTCTCCTCAAGACTGAGCGGCAGTGCCCGTGAAGTCGACGGCCCTCGGTAAATCCAGACAGCACTGCGGAAGATACACGCCTCACTCGGCACCCACTTCAGCTTTCCTCCTACAGGTGGAATATTGTACTTGGGCTTGCCCTGCCGCGTCTTGAGGACAGCCTCCATGGGTGCCTCACCGCTCGTACGAAATGTTCCGTGAGCTGACAGATCGTCTAGGAGCAACGTGAGGGCCAGCGTGCCGGTTGCGATGATGGCTGCACAGTGAGGGGTGTGCAAGAGGACGTCCCTCACCACATCCGTACGCTCGAGCGCCTCGATGTTTTCATCTGCAGAGGTGCCAAGGCGACGGCGAACTCGTCGGCAGACATCGAAGAAGCCGATAGGCTGAGAGTCAGCAAAGTGCAAGATACGCGCCTCATCCAGTGCCCGAGTGACGGCAAGGCCACCCAATGGCTTAGACGACGATGACAGTAGCGGGGAAGTGCAACCAGCAAGAGTGTAAAAAGCATCAGCATCATCAAAGAAGACCAATCCAAGCACCTTCCACATGTCGTTGTTAGGGTTCGGGTAGTAGAACTGGATGCTCCTCCTAACTGGAGGAAAGGTCCCGCAAAGTAGCACGCGACTGTCAGTGTGTACAACTGGACCAATAGGGTGATCTTCGACCACCACTGACGTTGATTTGGTAGACACAGCGGAAGCAAGCTTGGCTGCAGTGTTTGAGGGAGAGGCGGCAGAAACACCTTTAACACGCCGCACCGCCGCTATGCCCTTCACCGCGATCTGACGCTTCGCTGATGCGCGGGAAGCCCCCTTGACACCCTGCACTCCTGAAAACGCCATAACAAGAGAAAGCCGAGAATAGACAAAAGGCGGCATACACACGCGTAGGACAGTGAAGAAGGGTCACGATCACTCTACAGCGCCGAGGCATCGAGCAGTAACAGGCTTACATGTCCGTACAAACGCCCAGGCACACATCATGGGCGTGGAGTATTGCGGAGGGGTGGCCACTCGCGCATGCTTTGTCGGATAGAGAAAGGCGAATGACGCAAGAAAAAGGGAATGTAAGGCTGTTGGACATGGGTAGGCATCATTCGTAGAGAAGGTTCAGGGTAACCCCTGTCACTCCTTACCTGCTGTGCTGCAGCAGAGTCACAGACACCCACGCAAGGCACTCAGCATGTCACTGTGTGCGTGAGAAGCTTTCTTCTTTCCACATGTCCACTCTCGGTCATACAACATGAGCTCCAGTTCCACTCAAACCCCCCAGCTCGTCGCAGACCCATCGCGTGCTGCGAAGCAGCAGCATGCACGCGGTACAGCAGTGCGCCAACCCAGCTACCCGAGCACGGTCTCAGGCCCATACTCTGCCCACCCACACACCCCGCACCACAGGTCGCCTCGCAGCCGCGCCCACCATGCCGGCCGCCCCCGCGGCGCGTTCCCCGGGGTGACGCTCGAGTCGCGCTGCCATCCTGTCTAGCACACGGATGGCACAAGAGTCCTCGCGGTCGCAGGTCGCGCCGGCGCACCGCCATCCACGACCGGGCTGTCGGCATGCGGTGCGATGCGACGCTCGGGCTCCCCTCCCCACGTCCTAGGTGCCTGGCCCTTGTCGCCACCAGAAGCGGCTCGGCAGGGGGGCGGGGTGGTTGCCTGACTCCCCCCTCCCCCGCAGAGTGAGAGGAAGGGGCACTGGGCCCTGATGCCACGCTGGGGTGTGTCCGTCCCCCGTCATCAAAAGCGCGTGAAAAAACACAAAAGAAAAAAGGGGTCGTCGTTCAATGGAGAAAAGACAGGCGGTGGGCCACATGAAATGACGAGAATGGAGTGGCAGCGGCCCTCTGCGAACGGTGTGCGGCCTTCCACGTTGAAAGCGTTGGCAAGGCGCAAGACGAGAGGAGCGTGTGCGCGCATCGATGCAAATGTCAGCTCCGATTCGGCTCCACAGAGAGAGAAAGAGTGACACGACCACCCTGTCCCGCGGGTCACTTGTGCCCGTCTGTGGCCGTCCGTCCCCCACCCTCCGCCCTCCTTCTTTAGGCTAACTACGGACAAGAGGGGGGGGAAGGGGGGGTGAGGGCGTGCAGCAAAGCCGAAGCGACCGCAAGTGGATAACATACGGACAAGGCCGCCATAGGAGAGACAAAACAGCATTCCTCACCACCGCTGGTCAGGCGCACGCACACGCACATACACCTACTGCATATTTCAGCGAACGTGGTGAAGAAGGCGGAAGCGCTCAGTCACCGCACCTTCGGATGAAGTGGGGAGCCTCGATGCACATGTGATTCTTCTTAATCACTCATGCGACCCCCCCCCTTCGCCCCCCCAAGGCCAATACGCCGTCTCGCACCGGCGTCACATCAGGTCCACATCATCGTCCCACCTCAACCTGTGGTAGCGCCGCGTGGAGTCGGGATTGCGCACCATCGTTGATTTCTTAGTGGCAGACGGAAAGACTGGGTTTCCCAGCGAACTCACCGGAAGCGGCGGCGTAGCATCACGGTGTGGGACCAGTCCGCTCTCCAGGTTAGAGAAGTTGGAGGCGTTGATGGAGTCGCCGTCCGCGCTACCGTCAGCTAACTCCTGCAGGGAATGCACCTGTTGCGACGCCGAGCTCTCCGGTCCGGTCACCACTGCATCTTCAACCGTGATGCACAGAGACGGCACTGGCGTGTGTACCACACCACGGGCCCTGTCGAGCTCGTCTCTGCAAGCTTTCAGCTGCTTCTCGAGGAGGGCGATCGTTTCTTCCTGCGCTGCAGCGCGTCGTTCAGCCTTGACTAGGCTGTCCTCGATGACTGAGGTGTTCGGGAGCCTTTCCTTATCCGCGAGAGACTCCTTGAGCTGCTCCACTACCGCTGACTGCTTCTGCAGCTCTATAGCCTGTCGAGTCGCCACAGACTCCACCTCCTGCAGTTGACTCTCCGCCAATTCACGGTTCGCCACAGAGCTGAGTAAATCCACGTAGTACATCTCCAACATGTGGTAGTAACCATTGACAAAAGTGACATGCAGCTGCGACAACCACCCGGCGTCCTCGTGCGTGATGGGGAAGGTGGGGGCCGAGACGAGACTCACGCCAGGAGCGCTGTGGGAGGCGGATAGGGCCTGCGCGCCGTCCAGCTCCCTCTCGGAGAGTGGGGTGAGCGCATCCGTCGCCGGCGTGGTCTGGCACCCGTTCGCTTGGTGCTGTCTCCCTCTTAGATCGTGCGTCTCCTGCTTTAATAGAATGGTGCAGCAAGCAGAGTGCCAAGCAAGAAGGGCCTCCGAGCTGTTCGCCATGCAAGCCCCCACTACATCCCACGTCAGAGGTGCCTCGCCATCTGCGCGCAAACCCCCGCAGTGCCTAGAACGACACCTCCTCAACCGCGACCTCAGCGTTGGTAGGCGTAGCGGCATCGTAGCCTCGTTTGCTGCTCGGAGCGCGGCCAGGCAAGCAATGATGACATCGGACAAGCTGCAGCCCAGAGGGCACTTCGCCAGAACGTAGGCAAAGGCTACCGCTCCGAAAAGCATGCCTAACACGCGGAGAGACGGGAGGAAGCGCGCCTGACGCCCACTAGCGGCTGCAATCTTGCCGCCCTTTAGTGCATGCACGGATGCCCCGCTGAACTTCCACGTGAGTCCCCCTGGCTCAACGGTGCTCTTGAGCATCCGTGTGAAGGCGTCAGTGATGCTCGCATTGACCGGCAACCTGTGCAGCTCCTCCTCGACAGCCATACGCACGTCGGCACAGGCATTCACATCGCGCTGCGTCACCACCAAACACGCTTCTTTTGCACTGTCAGCCACCGCGGTGTGAAATGTCTGCCGCTCCCTCTGCACCGCTTGTTGGTGGGCCTCCTCGGCTGCTTGGAATTGCGCCGTGCAGATGGCCAGTCGACCGTCAAGATCACGTAGTTGCCCCTGGTGGAGCTTCAACACCGCCTCACTTTGTATTCGGCACACCTTTTCATTTTCAAGGAGCCGCGTCGCTATGCGTCGCCGCTCCTCAATCACGGCCTCCTCCTGCGCCTTTGCATGCTTCTCCGTCAGCAGCTGGGAAGCCTCATTGACAGCTGCTTGAGTGGTAGTCGCACACTGCGCTGTTATTCGCTCCACCTCAAGCCTCCAGCGGTTCGCTAAAATATGCTGCTGTGCTTCACGTTCTTCGGCCCGTGCCTGTTGGGCCACCGCGGTGCTGCTCTTGCGCGCCTTGCGAAGTTGCGCATCGCACTCCTCGCGCAAGCGCTTTTGCGCCATGCCGCACTCCGCCTCAGTTTGCCGCTTTGACTTCTCGCACTCGGTAGCGCCTCGCAGGGCCTCTCCCCTGGCTGCCTTCAGCTCCTGCTGCAGTTGCCACTTTGCCGTCGTCGCGCTGCTGTTGAGCGTGGATAAATCCCTGGAAAGGCGCACCATGCATGCCGCCTCGGCCTTCTGCACCGCAGCAATGCTTGCGCGGCGCGCATCCTCGCCTAGCGTTGCGAGTTTTGCGGCGCAGCGCTCCGCTGTTTCACACTGCAGCCGAATGCTCAGCAGCTGTGCCGCGCAGGAGGCATTCAACTGCGCTTGTTCGGCACTGAAGGAGACTCGGGCCTGCTCGGCAGCATCTGCACAGGCAGCCACGCGCTTCTCAGCTTCTGCCTTGGCGGCTGCAAGTGCCTCTTGGTGATGCACAAGAGCACTAGCAGCACTTTTGTTGAATGCAGCCACCTTCTTGTTCAGCTGCTCGCTGCACTCCGCCTCTGCCTGAAGCACCGCTAACTTGGCCTTCTCCATCAGCGCCTTCTCCATCGCGCTGCGTTGATTGGCGCATTCCTCCTTGAGAAAGGCCAACTGCCTTGCATGCTCGGCGTCTGATGAGCAGCGGGTGTCATGCACACGTTGCTCGCACTCTTTCACGGCAGTCGCCAAGCTCGCGGTGCACTGCTGCTGCACCGCCTCAGGGTTACTGAGACTCCCAGCAGAAACAATGGCAGCACCGGCGACCGCCTGTCGAGCAGCTGCGAGCGCCACCTGGGACTTATGACTCTCTTGCTCGAGCAGCCCCGCACGCCTCTCCTGCTCGGCGAGATCAGCCGTGGACTGTGACAGACTCGCAAGACAATTAGTGAGCTCATCACTGCGCTTGCGAAGCTGCGCGCTCATCTCCTTAGCCACTTCCTCACTCGAAGCCGCGCACGACTGCTTCAACTTTCTCGCGTTGCTCATGCAACTGTGAAGCTCGCGCTCCACCTCACGCCGGATCGACACGCTCTGTTGCTGGCACTCCGTCAGACGGCCCTCGCACGCGGCAGCGGCGGTGGTAGCGCTTGCTGAACACGCCCTCTGGGCCTCAGCGCTTGACTCGGTGCGGTTGTAAAAGGCCCGCAGGCGAGGAAAATGCCACTGCTGCAGCTGAGCATCTATGGCAGCCCTCCGAGCACGACGCCTTGTCTCCGGATCCCCCGTCGCTTTCTCTATGTCGCCGCCTGCCGCCTGCAGAGAGTTCCACACAGTCGTTTGTGACACTATGGCTATGTCCATCACGAGGCTGCCAGCGCGCAGCGCCACCTCGACTTCCCGCGTTGCGTCGCCGTCACCTCGTAGCAGCTCCCACACATCATCCCTTGCCAAGCTCTCCATCTCGTGACGGTGCGTATCCAGAAATGACGGCCAAAGCGCGCCTTCTAAGCGGTGTGTGTGCGCTGTTTGCACTTCCACATGAACAGCAACGACAGGTGGGGTCACGTCTACCAACGTGCTCGGCAGTGTCTTCTCGATCATGGGAGAGGGTGTGGATCTATCAAGAGGTGTCGGCGCGTTCGTTATTCTCGCTGTCAAGGTGGGTTCGTTGCGCGGCGCCGATGTGTCAGTGAGAGAGGAGGCAGCAGACATGAACACTCCCCAGAGCGAGTGCAGCGGTCTCCACAACGAGAGCAACGCCGTCGATGCGGCGCGCGTGGGGATGGGGATGCAGTTCGCCTTCGCCGCAGCCACAGCAGACGACGTGTTGCCAGAGGTCACATGCAGTGGCTTCAGTATGGCAGAGAAGGCTGTAGGTCCACCAACCCACCTATACAGAGCCTGCATGGTTCGGCTGACAATGACCAGAGGCTCGACGACGAGCTGCACCAGGGAACGCGCCACCGACGCAGCGAGAGTGGTAACGGTGGCGAGGCCCCACTCCTCGCCGCTCTCTTTCACATTCGAGAAGATGTACCGAAGCGCTGGATGTACCCGCTGATCCATGCGCGGCAGCATCGCCTGCGCGGGATCCCAAATGTACGCCTTAGGGACTACTAACATCGAGGCAATGGAGCGGAATACGCCTGGAACACCAATGCAGCTGAGCGCGTGCCACAGTGCTCGACGTGTATGCAGCGCCGCCTGACGGGGAAACTCAGGCACAAGTCGGTTGAGCCACCCCCGTCTGGCGAGGGCTGCGTCGCGCATCCGCGGCTGCGGCGTCAATGAGGCCCCGGTGAACGTGAAGTATGATGGGTTGTAGTCGGCTGATGACGACACGACAAAGGCAGCAGCGCAGAGTACGGCAAAAAACACGGCACCGATGACAAGCGTCTGTTTGGCTAAGAAAAGCAATAAATTCTCGCCTTCGTTTATCGCTGCTGCCATGGGGGCCTCCGTGTCATCGAAGGAGCTGCCGCGACGCGTAGACGTGAAAGGCAACGACACTGAACACCCTTCCACCTCCTCACCCGTGGTCGGGGCTGGAAGAACCGGCGACGTGTGCTCGCGCGCCATCTCCGCCTCGGATGAGCCGATTGATTTGGCTCCGTGCTCGCTAGTGCGACTGCTGCTGCTCAAGTGCGGAATGCGAGGCGGTGTAACGTGCGTCACTACGTAGTCTTTAATGCGAGAGGCCGCCAGGGCTGCCGAGTCGTATAGCTGATTCTCTGGAAGCGACTCTGGCACCGGGGCGGAGGGCTGGGACTTCCTCACGCTATCGTTGCGGCCGCGCTTGGCTATGCTCAATTGACGCGCATACTCACGATCAAACTCTGGCACGCCACGTGCTTCAATGATGCTCCGATGGGAAGAAGAAGTGTGCACCGACGAAGTGCGACGGTGACTTCCGCTGGGCATCTCCCACGTTTTTCTGGAGTACGGCTTGCTTGAGTACTTTTTATGCAGTTGAATCGACCTCTGCCCATTTACTGGGCATGGCAACCACACTTCGTCAACGTGCAGAAGCAGTGCGTTCGTGTATGTGTTTGTGTGGGTGTGTGTCGGTGGGTGTTTGAAAGAGCCTGGGTGTATGAACAGGTATGTATGGCAGCCCGCCTCACCCACGAAGCCCCCACACGCCAGCCCACCGTGAAAATGGGCGAGTGGGCAGAGGAAGGGGAAGCGAGAGAAGGCTAGAGAGGGAACAGACAGCTTGGCAGTGGGCCCGCCCTCCCACATGAGGCGCACCAAGTGAGAACGATGGGAGAAAGAAAAATAAGAGGTCCGAGCACAACCGACGAGATGAAGAGGTTTGCACATGCGGCAGAGAAACAATAGGCGCGCACTTTCTAGAGCGCTGGAAACCATTAGAAGGAAAGGAACTGCGGCGCTTGGGCGAGCGTGTTGCGGCTCAACGAACCTAAACGGAGGGAGGGCGGCGCAAACAGGGGGACAGACGCACACGCGCACACGCTGCTTGGAAGGCCGCCCCCGTGCCGCTTCTCTCTCGCTGCACCTCAATACGCGTGTGCTGTCTCCTAGAAAGACGTGGTGATGAGGAAATCCGTGCACACTCCGTCAAGCTGGCAGCGTACCACTAGGCATTTGATCTCCATGAGCCAAGCAATAGCTGGTCCGAACGTTTTCCCAAGTCCACTCTCGGTCATACAACATGAGCTCCAGTTCCACTCAAACCCCCCAGCTCGTCGCAGGCCCATCGCGTGCTGCGAAGCAGCAGCATGCACGCGGTACAGCAGTGCGCCAACCCAGCCACCCGAGCACGGCCTCAGGCTCATACTCTGCCCACCCACACACCCCGCTCCGCAGGTCGCCTCGCAGCCGCGCCCACCATGCCGGCCGCCCCCGCAGCGAGGCCCCGGGTCCGGGGTGCCGCTCGAGTTGCGCTGCCACCCTGTCTAGCACACGGATGGCACAAACGTCCTCGCGGTCGCAGGTCGCGCTGGCGCATCGCCATCCACGACCGGGCTGTCGGCATGCGGTGCGATGCGGCGCTCGGGCTCCCCTCCCCACGTCCTAGGTGCCTGACCCTTGTCGCCACCAGAAGCGGCTCGGCAGGGGGGCGGGGTGGTTGCCTGACTCCCCCCTCCCCCGCAGAGTGAGAGGAGGAAGGGGGGACCCACTCGACACTGAGGCCAGCGCTGGGGTGTCCGTCCCCTGTCATGAGGGTGTAGAATTAAAGTGTCAAGACAGAACAAGAAGAAGATTTAGGACCTTAGCCCTGCCTCCTTCCCCACCAAGCGGGAGCAAAGGAGATCGAAGACAGCGGGTAGAGGGAGAAGAGGGAGGTAACGCACGGTATCGATGCATCGGCGACTTTCGTCACGCTCTCCTTCAGCGGTTCAACCGAGGAATCTGCGGCTTTTGTTTCTGCGCGGTGCCAGCCTTAGTATGTGGGCGGGAGGAGAAACGGGGTTTGCCGCGAGTGGTGCCTCCGCGTTGTGCGGTGGACGCATCTGCTACTTGGAGAGGCACCCCTGTGGAAGTTTTCGGTGCAAGGGGGTGCACCGCTTGTGCCTGTGCGTGAGTGGAGAACGTGGAGGCGTGGGTCGATGAAGCCGCGGAAGGTTGCTCGAGATTTCTTTCGCTCCGCAGCGGAGGTGGCGCTGACCCCAAGTCACTTGCCGAAGACGACAGCTCACCAAACCTCGCTGTCATGTTGCCACTGGCTGACATCATCGAGTTAGCCTTCGGCGTGATGGGAGGAAGGTCCCTTCTAGGATGCGTGGTTTCCCGCCTGCGATAGGGCGGGACACCGATGTCATTCAGTCCACCGCTTGCCTTTTCGGCGCTTGCGGGAGGAGTAGGGAAGAACTTGCGCAGATGCGCACCACTGCCCCGTTCGCTTGAGAGAAGCGAGGCGCGCACCGAGAGTGCTGCCATAGCAGAGGGGGGAGGTGTGTGCGACAGACGTGTGGTCGAGGGAGATGGCTGCAGGGAAGAATGCTGAGGCTCCGACGCGGGACGAGGCCCGAGAGAGTCACTCGTGTCAGCGGACACTGGAGGGCTTGGCGTGTGCAGCGGCGTTTCCTGCTGTCTCGTCGCACTCGGCGGGACAGCGCCTTTTTGCATGTCAACGTCAGGCATGTCATCTGCGCTCGTTGCGGCTGGGCGGTTGTACGTAGACCGAATAAGTGCACGCAAACCACGCACGCCGGCCACAGCAACTGACGGCGCGTCCCCTTCACTTCCGCTGTCAAGGTCATACTCTTCGTAGATGTAATCCATTATCCACTGGAAGAAACTCTCGAATCCGCTCATGGCCAGCAGCAGGCGCCACGCGGGAAAGGACAGGACATTCTGTAAACCTCCAAACCCTAGGCCATCCACGGAAGCAGCCCCTGCGTCCTCCGTCGTCACGCAGGTGGCTGGCGTGTCGTACAGGGCCTCCACGAATTCGGCCTCGTCAAAGCCAGGCACGTGGTAAGTCAGCACCGACAGCAGTGCGGCTGATACGCGCTCTCCGAACTCCTCGTACACGTGGTGCTCTGCGTGTGAGTGCTCTACACCCACATGCGCCGAGAAGTCTGCATGGAGGTCTTCTCCTTCGTTGCTGATCGCCGCGTCCTGTGCGGCTTTTGGCGGGGTGGCGACGAGGCGATAGTGGGGCAGGAAGACTTTGTGATGCTCGTAGAGGAACATGGCCACGCTACGCATGAAGCGACTATCGCGCACGAGTCGCTCCACGCAAGCCACGGACTGAAGAAAGCGCTGCAGGCTGCGAGTTGCCTGGTCAGCTAGCGCAGCTGGATTGCTCAGCATCGCGCTGCTTCCCAGACCGTACGCGGGGGCATGACGGGTGTTACGGCGGGTTACCTCACTTTGGAGAAGTTCTTCCCACGTGAAGGGGGCGTCAGAAACGCGGTGCGAGGAAGCCGCAGTCCCAACACCACTCATCGCGGCGCTGTCCTGTCGCAGCAATGTGGAAGCCGACTGATGCGCCGTCCATGCAGCGACGGAGAAAGCGGTGGCGCGGTGGTCTGCCGCAATGAACACATTAGAACCGATGGCGGCTGTGTCACCCGATGCATGCCCCCCGTTCCCCTCCTCCTCGTCGTCTCTGCCACGCTGCAGACACCAGTCTTCGTAGAGCTGCTCCAGCGCTTTGTCCTCCAGCGCCGCAAACGCCCGCGACGGTGGAACGTACGTCCGGGTTGAGGTTGGCCTCGTGGTCGAGGAAGACGTCAGAGACTGCGGCCACGCCTTCTCAGCAGATGGGTTAGCCACACTAACCGCAGCGGGCGGCAAGTCATCGTGTTGCTCGCGTTGCACATCTTGCGCGAGGAGAGTCATGAGCTGCTGAAACTCAGAATTGGTTGTGTGCCACTGAAGTGCTCGCTCCATGGCGGATGGAAGAATCCTCGACGCAATGGAGGCGTTATTGGCGACGCCAGAGACATCGCTGGGAGTTGAAGATGCCTCAGGGATGTGGCTTTTGTGGTAGTCCCCCTTCTGTGGCTGGGACAGATTTTTCTCAGTATTGCTGGAAGTACCCCACACCGTTGTGGGACGTGAGCTTGGTGCTGGCGCAGAAGCGGTCAGTCCCGAGTGCTTGATAGGCAGCGAGAATGACGTCCTCCCCCGCAGGTACTTTTCCAGGCGTGCGTTCGGTGGTGCAGCAGTCCCGTCGCCTTCACAACGGGCAAAGTTCGAAACTGCCGCACTCGCTGGCCGCGAGCTTCTGAATAGCGCCTGCGTTGCCGCACGAGCGCGTCGAACGACTTCCTCATCATCGCTCATGTCCCCGTCGCTCTCGCTACTGCCTTGATTCGGTCGGGACACGGCAGCGCGGCATTGTGAGCCCACAGTGTTTGGACTGGAACAGCGACTGCTCGAAACCGAGGACGACGATGAGTCAGACCTCGCCGCGTCCACTTCGGTGTCGCGCCGCTCTCCCTCATAGTAATAGGACCGCTTGGGCAGCTCTGCGAGTGCTACTCTTGAGCTGAGCGCGAAGTGGCCGCGATCGAACGCAGCGGCTTTGGTTTTGTCTACGGCTTTTGCCTTTATGAACATTTTGGCAAATAAGGGGAGGGGAGGGGAGGGGAGGAGGGAAAAGTGCAAGCGGTATTGGTTGCCGCGTGGGAGAGAACGAAACAAAACGAGAATACTATTCGGGGAACGGCTCCCCTGTCGCACTGTCGGTTTCCTTGACTTCCTCAGCGAAACCACAGGGGCAGAGGGAGGACCTCTGCCGATACATGTAAGTGGGAAGCCCAAAGACCGCAGCAGTGAGAAAGGTGGTGCGTGTCAGAGAGCGAGAGAGACGTGCACACGCGCAAGAAAAATAAAGAGAGAAGCAATCCGCCTGCAAGCCAACCCGTGTTGCGTCGTCTCACCACCGGACTCAAACGCCACCCTCTCCCTTGTATGCGTGGGCGTCCTCAATTATGCACACAACCTCTCGCAGCTAAGAGCACCCGATGAGAGCCCTCGCCACTGCGGCAGAAGAAATGCTGGAGAATCAAAAACAAAAAGAGGGAAGAAGAAAAGGAACAGAAGAGGAGAGAGGGATACACTGCACAGATGCACATGAGCGTACCACGCACATGTGCGCAAGAGCGCGCATCAGTGGAGGAGTTTCATGAGAGTCGAAAAGGGGCACAACAGACGTGCTGTGGAACGCATACGCCACCGAGGCATGAGGCACGTGTGCATTCCTCTCCTCCCTTGAAACTCTCTCATGGAACGTGCTTGGCGGGGGGGCTGCTGTGGCGGGTTGTGTAGATACACCCCTTTTGCGTCTCAACCAAGACGCCGCTGCTCCAGCACCTACCTGGTTCTCCACCGCTCTGTGGGGATGATGAAAATGCAGAGGAAATGACTACACATGTGCTACCTGGCGCTGGCAAGGAGGGGAGGAAGTAGAGCACAACGCAAGCAAGAGGCACAGGTGGTGCATGCACTACAGTGCTCTCGTCCTCTTTTTGTTGTTGGCAGGCGGGAGGGGGGTGGGGGAGTCTGCAGTGCCTCAGACCATTTCCTGGGAGACGGAGGGAGGAGAGGAGAGAACAGGTGAGCAAGCAAGAAAAAAAAAGGTCGAGGCGGCGTACAAGAGTGAAAAGGGTCAAGCCAACAAACTGGCCAGCGTCTGTGGCGCTCGCTCTCCCTCTCGCTGTCTCCACACTACATCCGATACACTAGGGAGGACGCAGAAAGAAGCCGAACGAGAAACACAGAGTGGAATCGATGTGACACGGCCGTATCTATACATTACACGCAGGCACACACACAGAGCCGGGGGAGGTGAGGGAGAAGAACAAGGAAGGGTCGATGCTACAAAGCAACAAGATTTCGGGCACACGCGCACGTACACGCCCGGCCACATACGAGCCCCTGCTATGTACATATCACGCGCTGCGCTCAAACTGTTGAGACCGCAGCGCGTGAGCGTGGAGAAGTGCCGGCTGGGGGAGGGGGGAGGAAGTAAGAGAAGAGGAGTAGGAGCAGGTGGAGCGACGGCGCGCGAGAGCGCGAGCGAGTCGTGCGTATGCGTCAAAAAAGGAGCGAGGAGAAATGAAAATAATAAAAAAAAGGAACGACTGGGAGAAAGTCGCGTCGGCGGCCTGCAAACAAACAAAAAAGGGCTGATTTTTTGTTTGGGTGGTGCACTCTGGTGTCCGCACTCCGTGGCTGAAGGAGATGCAGAGAGCGCGCAATGCGGGCGAGAGAGACGAGGAGGAAGGGACAACAAATCTCTCCCATTGGTCGACTACCTGCGTATTTGTGGGTCTGCGAAGGGAAGCGGAGGGAAGGGAAGGGAAGGGGAGGGGTGCTAGACACCTGTGGGCAGGTAGTGTGGCCACGAACAGCTTCTCGTCTTCCACAGAGCACTGAAAATCCACTCAGCGACAGTTACCCTTCTCATCCTCAGGCCTAAGTTCGCACGCACAAATGCGTCTCTCGAAGTTACGTCCTTCTTTTATTATTTCTCTCCACACTCCTCTCCGCCGCAACTGGGGAACAGCTGGCGCACTCAGAGCCTAACAGCAGAGACGACGTCAGCGTCAGATGCACTCTCCTACGTAGACACCGGCTTGGTAGAGCGGCTGGCGGTCTCCGCATACACGCGCTTACTGTTCACCTTCATCTTCTGCTGAAACTCCATAAAGCGCTTCATGTCCAGCTCGCGATCCTGGTTTGTCGTCATCCACATCGCAGCCGAAGAGTTGTACATCGGCTGCTCCGGCGCGGCGGCAGTCCTCGGTTCGTTTGCCCCGGTCTGCGAGCTCTCGTTGGAGGAAGCCGTGTCGATCTTGACGGTGCGCTCGTCCTTGCTGGCCTTGGCTGCGGTCTGCGTCGTCGCCTCTTTCGCGAAACCGGTATCATAGACGTTGTACGTGCTGCCAGGGAACTGCAGCTCCTCCTCCACCGGCTCCTCGCGGCCAATGTTGTTGTTGAAGGTGGCGCGAAAGCGAGTGGATTGGTTGTCCCCGGTACTTCGACCTCTTCTGCTCTGGGACTCCACCGGTAGGAACACCATACCAGTTCCGTACGGGTGGGCGTTGTAGCTGCTCAGGTGACTCTTCTTGCCAGACACCGCGGCGGGATCAACCTTGGACGCGTTGAACGTCCCATCGAAGTCGCGCTGCATGTCGGTGCCAAACTTGATGCCCTCTTCCGGGTTGATAACCTTTCCGGTCAGGCCAAACGCCACGGAGCCGTGCGGTGCGGCGCTGAGGTGACGCGCTTGCACGTTCACATCCAGGCAGTGGTTGCAAACGTGTGGCTGATGCTCACAGCTGTCCCTCATTTCACGCGTCTTCTTCTTCTGAGTGTGCATCAGCTGCCGCAGCTTGTACACCTGTTCGCGGCTCAGCGGGTCTGAGGAGGCGGCGGGGTCCTCGTCCACAATGTCCTTGATGTTCCTCAGCATGACGTGCAGATCGTCAGCAGCAGAGCATCGGGACGCCGGTGTTGCGGCACCACTGCTGAGACGCTGCTGCAACGACGCCTTTGACGCCGGTCGCGTGGATGCGGAGGACTCAGAGTGCGGTGCCGACACCTCCTCCTCCTCCCCTTCAGGCAGGCCAAGGGCACGCCGCTCCGCACGCAGCGCCGCCTCCTCGCGCAGGCGGTTCTTGTGCTCCAGCAACACCAGCTCCTGCAGACGGTCACGGCGACGCAACGGTACCAGCTCCGCCGCCAACGCCATCTCCTTCGCCTCACGGCGCTTCCGGCTGCTCAGGAGCTGTTCGTCCGGAATGAACTTGAAAGCATTTTTCGAGCTGTCCAGGAACGCCTTGGCGCGAAGGCTTTGGTGGAGGCTCTTCATGTACAACTCATCCTTACACAGACCAGGGCGGTCTAGCGCCTCCATAGCAGCCCGCATCGAAGCGCCAGCGTTGAAAGACTTTTCCTGTGGCTGCTGCGTGCAATAGGAGCACTGGCAGTAAGCATGGGACTGGTCGCGGATCATCGCTTTCGGAGGGAGAGGAAGAGAGAGCGATGTGCAGCTGGGGAAGGAGGAAGACAGCGATATCTAGCAAGAAGGAAGCGCAGTGATGCTGAAGACGTCCTTTGAGGGGGGTGGGGGGGGGGGGGAGTAAGATGGACAGGGTGTGCTACGTGGCAGAAGGGACAGCAGAGATGCACTGGTGGGTAGTGCAGTCGGAGTGTGCGGGTGTGTGTATGCAGGATGAGGGCGACGGCAATTACAAGACGTTACAGAAGACAGATGGGAAACCAGGGAGTGTCGGTGTGGCGGGGAGGAGGAAGAAGCAGCGAATCAACCTGTAATAAATATACAACAGCATACGGATGCGCTATAAAAATGCGGAGACGGCTGCATGTAGGAATGTGGTGGGAGACGCGCGTATTCCACTGCGACGACTGCGCCCGACGCCGTGTGGCGAGTGAATGAAGAACGATACATGCAACGTATGCAGCAACATTCACCGTAGGCGCCACTCGACCCGCTGGCTGCGCACAGTACAGCATAATATATACACATGTATATATATATATATGTGTATAAGTGCCAAGCGCATTGAGAAAGCGAAGCGCAGCTGTGGCAATTCCTCGCAATACGGGCAGGCGCACAGACCATTCACACACGCCTCCTCGCCCATTTTTTCGCTTTCGATTGACTTGCTACGCACGAGAGACGAAGCGCGAAACGCGACAGAGAGAAGAGCACAGTGTGCGCTGTACATGAGGGAACAGACACGCACACCGCCAAGCCCGCAAGTACATCAAGAGGAACAACGGGAGAGAGAAGCGTGAAACGAAATGAAAAACGAGCAAGCCAACGCGGGTACATGAACAAACACCACCATACAAAAGACAGAACGTACACACGGAGAGAGAGAGAGAGAGACAGGGAAACAGAGAGAGAAAAGAGTATGCACAGCCGTGCGCGCGTGCCTCTGTCCTTCACAAGCTTCGCTGAGAAGAGGCGAAACAAAACAAACATGAGAGAAAGGAAAAACAGGGAGGAGGGCAGCGCGTGCGTCTGCTCGTGTGCGCGCGCCTCACTTTGCGCGTAGCTGACATATTTCGAGTGAGTAGATGAGGGGTCCGAAGCAAGGAAGAGGAAAAGTGAGGGGGAGCGAGAGGAGGGGAGAGTCAGTGGTGCGCTGCGTAGCTCACTCGATTCGCCTCGGCGGCCACAGCAGCTGCGGCGCCAGGCGACAGCACTGGCGGACGCTTTGAGCTACCACCACCGGCAGCAATGCTGCTGTGTACCACCGGAGGATTCGAGTCCTTCATGGAAGACTGCGACATGGAAACTGACTGCACTGTCGGCACCCAGACAAGACCTGCGCCGCGGGGGTGCGCGTAGCTCGTACGGATCTGCGCTAGTGACGAGCCAAACGCGTTCTGCTCTGTCCCGCTGGCGGTCTTGCTGGTGACAGCACCGCTTTCGCTGGTTGGCGTCTCGGCCATACCATGCTGATGCAGTAGCTTCTGCAGTGCGCGGCGGTTGCCGGTGTTGATCGGGTCCGCAGTTACTTTGCGCACGTCGTCCATCGTATCCTGCAGGCGGTGAGACGCATGGCACTGCACCGGCGGTTCTGCAGGGCAATCATGCGCCATGGCGTATGCCTCGTGGATCGTACAAGTACCTGGACTGAAGCTGCCCTCCATACCAGACTCCAGGTGCCCCATTCTGTCAGTTGTCGAGCTGCTCGAGTAGCCCTCCGGCAGAGGCTTCGGATCGCGGGCGGTCGCGCTCGTGGCATTCCGCTTGAGGCGCTCCGCTTCTATGGTCGCCTGTGTCCGGGCCTTGTACTCCAGCATGAGAAGGCGCTCCAGTGCGTCCAACTCCGCCGCCTCACGGGCCTCACGCTCCTCCGCCGTCTCCTTCATCGAGTTGTTTCCGCCGTCCCTCCGCGAGGCGTCGGTGCCCGCCACCCGCGTAGAGTTGTTCCGGATGGTGTACTGGTTTCCTCCAGGCACTCCGTTTCGCCCGCGGGAGGCGTTGAGGGCTGTCTGGTTGACCGGCACCGGGTAGTCGGGGTCGAAGGACGAGACGCCACCCAGCCCCTTGCTGTGGCAGTCGCAGTTGCAGCCGTTACGCTGCATCGCGCTGCTGTGCTGAAAGGCTGCCTGGCTCGCCGCCAACTTCTTTGCGTTGACGGAGCGGCGGCTGCAGCAGAAGTCGCACCCGCAGTGCTGCTTCGGGTAGGTGCTGTGCATGGAGGTGGCAGACACGTTGGTGTGTGTGTGTGGAGGGGGGTGCCTTTCGGGCCGTGGATGGGTGGGTAGAGGCCTGATATAGAAGGGAAGGGTGAAAGATGCAGTGTGACTGGACGAGGCAGCAGGAATAAAGGAGCGATTGGGAGGAGAAGGAGGAGGAGGAGGAAGGGGCGGACGCGCCAGAATGGGATGGGACGCACCGTCCGAGAAGCGAATTTCCAGTTCGAGAGAGAGGGAGAGAGGAGGGAAGCAGAGGAACGGAGTGAGTGGAAGGGAGAAGAGGCAAGGAAGTGTGCTGTGCATTCACGTATAACTGTAAAGAGATGTCAGTGCACAACTAGCACACGCACTATCATGACCCATAGTCAAGGTGTTAAACGCCTCCCAGCGAGAGGGGAGGCGAGGTGCCTAGCAGGACACGCGATTCTCACCACACCTCGAATGGAGAGAGAACAGTGCGAGCGGCTGCACCACCGCCGCTGGCATCTCCTCTTTTCGCTTACACGAGGGCATTCCACTGGCAGCGACAACAGCATTAGCATAGAAGAAGGTCAAACAAGAAAAAGAAAACACAGCTGCAGCATGCGAATTGCAATCCTGTGCACCCCCATCTCTCGCTCTTTCCGCTGACCTCGCCTCGCATTCATGAACGCGTACACTTGACACGGCCCGCGCGAGAAACGAGAGAAGATGCAATCTGCACATACACAGCGAGGAAACAGAGAAAGAAAGAGACGAAACAAGAGTCACAGGCACGTGCAGACGCTCGGACACACACAGCGCGCTTAGACGCGTGCACCATAAGAGATCCTTAGCCTCAACTATCCCATAAACCTGCCGCTGCGACGGGCTCTTCAGTCCAGCTTGTGAGTTGTGCGGTGGCGCATCGTGGCTTGGGCGGTTGGCACCGTTGTATTGCTCGGTGCCGGATCCGCGTGTGTAGAAGTGACCTTGACATGGGCCATCTCCCTCTCGCCCGACGCAACGACATCGCTGCCGTTTCGTGCTGCGCGCTCCGGGCAAGATCCCTGTCCATCGCCAAGCAGTGAGCGCACCAGGGCGCTCAGCGCGTGCACCACTGTCCTCACCGGTATTACGACACTCGCTGGTCCTGTCTCTTCGAAGGCGTGCCACTGAGACACGAAAAACTGTCTGAAGAAAACAGCGCAGATGACGACCACGAGCACTAGCAGAGCAGGCGAAGTGAGTACGTAGAGCAACTCGTTCCAGCCCAAAATAAAGAGGGCCGGAATGACCCAGGCGGGAAGTCGTTGGTTGCCTGCCTCAGCAGCGCGAAGCTGCAGCTGTGTCGTGAAGTCGCACTTCTGCTTGTAGAGCTCGTAGGCACGCACAGTGGCTTGTTGGCTGAGCAGGACGCAGTCCGCGGCGACGCCAACCTCCTCTCTGTCGCAGTCGAGAGTCGGCACAGGAACGTCGCAGGGGTATTTGGGGGCAGTGTCAAGCGTGCTGTAGCTCAGGTAGAAAGCCGCCTCGGCGTCGTTGTCGTCGAACACGATGTGGCATCGATTGTGCCTCACGCGGCGAGCGGAGCGGCTCTGCGGCAGAGCTGCAGTCGCACCGGTATCGAGGTCGTCGTCGTCGCTGACCGCCGCCGACACCAGCTTCAGCCGGAAGTAAAAGAGGCTCCCCAGGACAACCAGGCCCGCCTGCACAGCTGCTGGCACGGCTTTCTGCAAGCCCCTGGTGGTGGCGAAGAAACGGACGGTACCGTCACTGTTGTAAGTGAGGCTACGCTCGAAGCCGCTATGCATCGTGTCGCACGCACTGTTAGCCATGGACACCAGGCGCGACTTCACCTTCTGGAAGAACGCGTCTGTGACAATGTTCAGCACGTTGAGCCGCGTCGTTGGGTCCTGGACTATGAGGACGGCATAACGGCCGTAGAGGTGGGCGCGTGGAGGCATTGCAGCCACCTCTGCCACCACCTCCTTGACCTGGATGCTGAGTGTGCGCCAGAAACCTCGGACAAGCCTCTGGCACGCAGCCGAGTCCATCCGCTGTGCCCCGAGAAGACGGGCTGCGTCCTCGTCCGCGTCATGCGCCTCCGCAGGTTCGGTGGTGCTAGAGTCCTCGCCTGCGCTGAATGGCAGTGTCTGTGCTGACTTGAGCAGCTGTCGAAGACTTTCCTCGACGCTGTTCAGCACACGCGACTCGACGTTTGACAGTACTTCGGTGGCGATGGCCTTGGACAGCCGGTTCAACACCTGCATCGTGGCATCCACCAGCTCCGTCTCCAGCTCATTCGCGTACTGCCCAACGACGGCGCTACTGTACAACTTTGTCTGTCGATAAAAAGCGGTCAGGCGAGTCTCCATCTCCTCGTCCAGGACCTCCGACAAGCGCAGCAGCATCTCGCCGCGCAGTAGCCTGTCCTCGTAGCCCCGAGCAAAGTCACGGTACGTCATGAGCTCCTGCTCCTTCGCCTCCTTGCACCGGTGCTGCGCCAGCATCTCACGTTGTGTTGGAATATCCAAGTCCTTGCTCGTGCGAATTGCCGCCCAACAGTTTGTCAGGTACGCCGGCAGCCCATCGAGCGGCACACCGCGAAACATGGAGTGGTAGGAAAAGAGGTAGTCGGAGCATCGGCTGTCGCCAAACCAGCGCCGCAGCGTCTCCACTGAGGCCATGAACTCCTCCTTCTGCAGCCTGTAGTGAGGCATCACATAGTACTTCAAGTGGAACAGGGCATCAATGCTTGTGTCCTCAAACTGAGCTGGCCGGGTGATGCTCTCCCAAATCGTGTCGAAGGACTTACGCACCGTGGTGAGGCTCGGCAGCGGGTCGTCCTCAGTGAAGTCACGCAGTACAACAAGCAAAGTCGGCTTTTCTTCTGCTTCGTAGTTGCTGTGGCTGAAGAGCTGCAGGTTGACCTCGAAAATGGTGCGCAGCAGGCTCAGGTTAGCGGCATTAAAGCGGCCAACGTCGACAGCCCACATGTTAATGATGAGTGTGTCGACGATGCTCAGACCGAAGAGCGAGAGCTGACGCTCAAAGCACTGGTCCTCGCCCCGCTCCAGTCCATCGGTGCCTTCAAAGTCCAGCACCAACAAAGGAGACCCGGTGGGCGGCGCACCGCCTGTAGTGTTATTAGTCACAGCAGCAGCAACAGCATGGTTGAGACGGGAGCTGCGGTCCGCGGCGCTGGGGGCGAGCCGAGGTGCAACAACAGCGACGTCGCTGGCTTCGAGCCCAGCCAAGGCAGTGTTCGCGAGAGCCATAAAAGCGCCCTTCGTTGTCTGGCCACGTCGCACCGTCTCGTCGAGCATTTGAAAATGTGTGCCAAAGAGATGATTCAGCAGCGTGGACTTGCCGCTGCTCTGTCCCCCGAAGACGCCAACGACGTGGTAGTTCAAACCGACTGCCTCCAGCGCACCGTTGCCATAGTCACCGTCCGCAGTCGCCGAGCCGCGGCTCGGCGAGACGCTGGGTGCCACAATGCTCGTCAGGTATTCCGTCAGCTTTTTCTCAGCCTCCAGATGACCGTCGCTGTCAACCAGATGAAGGTTCATTTCTCCGTTCTGGGGAGCAGGGGGGAGGTGAGGAAAAAATGGAGGTGCTTAGGGCCGCTGCCTGCAGGAGACAGTGAGTGCTGAGAGACGAACGGCAGTGAGGGCGAGGCGGCGCACAGTTCGTGATCGCTGGAAGTTACGAAAAACGCCGCAAGTGAAAAGGGTGAAAAAATGAGAGAGGCCACAGTGAGGAGATGTGCAGCTGAGCGGATGCCGCTAACTCTTTCTTGGAAGGCCCTTTTTAGCGTGTGGGGTCCCAGCACGAAAATGGAATGTTTCCCGCCTCAAAGTCGAAGGGAAAAATACGCCCACCGGTGTCGTTAGAGGTGACGGAATAAGGCAGAGAGGGGACGCTTGGAGAATGGAGGACGCACGAGTGCTCTAGCGGTGTTCTTGAGCGAATGGAACTCTCTTGATGCTCGATGGTGTGTGTGCGTGTGTATACGCGTATGTGGTCGTTCCCTTCTTTAAAACACAACTGCAGCAGCCGAGAGGTGCTACGAAAGGAAAGGGATGAGGTCAGATGCAGTGGATGGGTGAGAGAGACGGCAGCACACAGTCACGTGAGCAGTGAGCACCGAGTAGCAAAAAGGACGTTTTTCACACAAAAAAAAAAAAACAGCGAAGCGAGAGGAGGCAGCAGGAAGGCGTGGATTTGCGAGTGCCATTCCTGCTCCGTATCGGCTGTTTGTTCTTCACGTGTGCCACAGTCAGCCTGTGAGCTGACTCCCCTCCCTCGCCAGTACAGCACCCAGGCACACACGCCGCAGCTGAAGGGACGCAGGGTGGTGAGAGGTGGGGGAGGCGCATCAGACACAAGGTAGTGTGCAAGCCTCCGGCGACCCTTCGTTAGCGCTGACTTTGAAAGCCTCATCGTACCGTGGAGGGAATGAATAGAGAGAGAGGAAACCAAAACGCAGATCATCACAGCGGGGTGCATGAGCACATCTAGTGGGGGGGAGGGGCATAAAACAGAAAAAAAAGGGGAGAAAACGAGGCGGTGGATACAAGACTGAACAAATGCGGACTGTGCAGCAAAGGATGAACGAGAGAGGGCAGAAGCACGACAGCGGGCAGAGGTGCAAAGGAAAAAGACAAAAAAGCGCCTGTGCGCGTGTGTTGGGCACGCATACCATATGCTCAGCGTCTTCGAGGGGTCGAGTGGCTGGGCACTGCATCCCCTCTGTAAGAGAGGGGAAGAGCCAACCACGTAAACATGCGTCACAACATACAGAGACGAAAGGAGAAAAGAAATATGCACCCCTTTCTCACGGGCTGCGGGTCTATGCGGTGCGTATACACGCATGTGAGCTCAGAAAGGGGGTACGGGATGATCCTCTCACTTGAGGTGAGAAGTAGAAACACAGGCGAAAGAGAGCACAGCTAATTTCGACCATACACCTGCTGCTTCTCCCACACTCCATGGGCTCCTCTGTAGGTGTGCCTGTGGGGGGGGGGGGGTGAATGGGTATTCGTGGCTGCTCCTCCTCTCCCTTACTCTCTGCATCACAGAACAAAGAAAGAAACAGTACAGCTACAGACAATACAAAGTACACGCGCGTTGCATTTTGCCTTGCGTGTGCCATTGTGGGCGGGACGCCTGACGATAACGCGCAAGCGGGAAAACAAACACCCTCACGCACCCAGTGGGTCTCTTCCGCCGTGGGTTGGGTGTCAGTGACTCAGAGCGGTGGCGCCCCAGGAAGGCAGAGCTTTTTTGACGTTCAAAAAGGCATGCAGCAGTGGTGTACTAGAGAAAAAGGGGGAGTGCAACGTGAGAACAGCGAGCAGCAAAGCGGGTCCATGACACTCGAATTAACAAACGAGACGAAGGAAAACAGACCATCTTCCCGAGATATAACGAATGAGGGGGCGAGCCAAAGTAGAATCGCAATCCAGCAGACTACGCGGCGCACGCATCGCCGCCAGTGGTACGCCACCTCGGAGTCTTCTCTGTGAGAGGTGCACTAGGGCTGCGGGATGAGGTCGGTATTCGTTGTACTGCGCCGCACGCCTCCCACTCGGCCATGTAACGGGCACGACGGTCGCAGTAGATGTCGTCCGTGACAAACACCTTCCGGCCAAAGCGAGGAGCAGTCAAGGACACGGATGAGCCGCTGTGGCTGTGAAATCGTGAGGACTCATCACGCTCGCGCTCAGAGCAGTCCTTCCCTACACGGTATGCGGCACCGCAATCGGCATCAGTGGCTGAGACAGCACTGCTCCGCTGCGGTGGATTGCTAGGTACCCCTGCGGCAGTATCACGTTCTAGGCGCTCCAGAGACTTTCCAACCTTACCGGCAGAAATCATGGACACGCTGTCGGCGGCACTCCTCTTAGCGTGGCCACACACCGCGTCCCCCTCAGTCGTCGGAGAGGCCTGATCGGATGTCGGCTTGGCATCATGTGGTAGCAGCGGCGGCGCTTGGGACTTGAGTGGAAAAGAAAGGGGTCTCGCCTGACTGCATAGAGACGGATAGGGGTTCTGCCCGTTACATGCCAAAGATGGACACCAGATCCATCCGTAGTGCCACTGGCCATGCGCGCAGGGATGGGGGTAATCGGTGCAGCAGGTCCCCCACGGCGCAGTCCCGTAATTCCACTCGCTAGGACGGTGCTGCTGTGGCGCGGATGCTCCACGGACAGGGTGCGTTGGTGGCGGCTGCGGTGGTGTGGGCGCGACACACTCGACTTTCGGTTGCGTCGACGCTAGTGCGGCACGGTCACTGCGCTTGCTGTCACTTGGCGGTGAGGGCAGTTGCTCCTTGCGCTGCAATGGAGGTGTGGAGAGGCTGGCACGCGCTGCTGGGTCAGTACTACATGCCCTCTGGTGTGGGCAGGCACGAGGGCCACAACTACACTGCCGAGCCTCCCGCGCGTTGCGGAAGGCAGCCTCCATGCGCAGTGTCTCGCGTGCGCGCTGCATCTCGATAATCTCGTCGCGACGCGCGTCGAGCTCAGTCTGCAATGCACGGCGCCGCGCCATATGTTCGTCATTCAGAGCTTGCTGGTAGAAGGAGTTGCGCTGGCGGCGCAGCATCTCAGCCGTGTTGGACTGGTAAAAGTTGCGCCCGCCACCACGGTGGCCGCGTGAGCCAAGCAAACAGGCTCGGCCGGACCTCCACCGCTGATCGGCGACGCGAGCCTCCCCGCAGCGCTGCTGAAGGGCAAGGAGGTCCGCCTCTTTCAGCTCCGCTTGCTCCGGGACGCACACAAGGCAACGCCGAAATGAGTGCGGCTCCACGTGAGCAGTGGTATCGACATGACTGGTCCGGCTGCCGCGAGGGGCACCACTGGCCCGCGCGCTTTGGCTGCTGTTTTGGGCAAGAGCGGGTTGCGGCGGAGGCGTGGGACCGCCCCTGCTGCAATAGGTGCAGGTGCATTGCTTCTCACAGCAGCATGGTGGTCTATTCGGGGGAGACCCGTGACGCCTCCGGTCAGAAACACGGCAGTGACACCTACGCGACTCCTCCGACAGCATTGCGAAATGAGGGGAGTCGGTGAAATGTCGATTGAGGCTCACGGTCTGTGTCTTGGGGAAGAAGAAGTGTCACAAATGGCGCCTGGGGTGTGTTCGTGTAGAAAACGAGGAAAGACGTAAAACAACAGTGTACCTACAAACGGGCGAAAATACACAACCACAATACCACACGAAATGTTGTCGGCAGAAGAGCACCCGCTGCACGAAGATCGATAGAAGTTGGGGAGTAGGAGAGAGAGAGAGAAAGAGAGAGTCAGACAACGTGAACAAAGAAAGGAAAATAGCGATAGAACAGAGTGAGCGCCATAAAGAGCGGTAGTCCGTCGCCCCTGCCCCCTCATCCCTGCCTGAGTCAGAGTGATTGTCGCTTTCGATCATCTTCGAGCGTGTCGCAATGACCGCAGAGAAGGGGGGCCGCTGCTACTTGATCGCGTGCCGACACGCTCATTGTGCGCGCTACGGTCCTAGATGCGACTGGTACATCACTACACACGGTGCCACGTTTTATGTGTACAGCAGTGTAGAAGACGCCAACAGCGAGCTGAGATCCACGTCTGTTGCTCACAGACGCACGCGTTGGCGCGAAGTTGCCAATCCTCAAAAAAGCCCCCAAAGTTCGGGGTTTGCACAACGCACTCGAACGGCCGCTGGCGCAGTTGCCTCTCCTGCTCAAATGGGCAACACTCCCGGAAAACGAAAACACGAAATAGAAAGACGTACACGCACTCGCCCAGAGAGAGAGGGGGGGAGACACCCACCCACCCACACACACACACACGCATGGGGAAACATGCAGAGACACCTGTTGAAATGGGGACAAAACAGGAGAGTCATGACAGAGAAGCGCGCGCAGAACACGCGCACGCGGAAGCCGATCCTGTGGTGCGCTTGTGCAGGTGTGTCATCAGTGGCGCACACAAGAGCTGAAGGCAGCTAGATGGTAAGAAAGACACGGTGTGCCTACGCACAAAGGAAAGGTGAGTGGTGCCCAACCTCCCTTCTGCCTTCAGCTCCCGCTGGGTAACAAAGAAAGGATGAGGAAGGAGGGAGGCGAAAGAGCATACATGGGAGCGCAAAATCCCGCCACCTTCACGATCTACCCGCGCTGTACAGAAATACAGAGGTGAGTAAGGCAACGAGGCGGCCGCACGGGTGCACACTTCACCTTTGCGGCAGTGTAGCGTCTCTGTGATCTGCTTGGGTGCTGTACCTGTGCAACTCCCCTTGGCATCGACATTGTCGACTCGACCAGGTCACTGCCACGTCGCTCCTCCCTCTACGCCTGGTTGTTGTCTTTCTCCTTGGTCGCCTCCTCGATCTTCATCTTTTCATTCTCCAGCCGCGTCTCGGTGGCGCGGGCGCGACGATCTTTAATTTCCTGCAGCTCGCGCGCCAGTTTGCGGCGGTTCATTATGACGCCATGCAGAGCACCGATGCAGCGGGCGATGGCCGCTAAAAAGGTCGCAATCGCCTCGTCGTTTGTGTGCCGAATCATCTCAGTCGACGCGCGGCGTGCGTAGATTTCAGGTTGTAGGCTAATCAGCTCCTGCAGCACCCCCAGTACATCCTCGGAGATCGGCATGACAGCGTTTCCGACATCCTTGAGGTACTCCTCTATCTGCTGAAGCACCTTGCACAGATGAATCAGGGACAGCTCCCGCTCCTGCACCTGGGTGGAGAGTGTGGTGATGGTGGAGTCGGTCAGATCGCGCAGGAGATGCTCAATACCGATCTCCTCCGCTTCCTCCGCACCGAGGTGGGTTGGGATATTGCGGAACTCGAGTGAACGTGTGCCCTCACGCCCCTGAACCGTCGTGTAGGCCCGCACAGGCACGCCCTTGTTGTTTGGGTCGGTGTTCACTACACAGTAGACAGGGTTGAGACAGAAGCGATCCGCGACGAGAAGGTGCAGCAGCATGTCGTTGGGCTGAATGGTGGGGCCGGAGGAGTACCATCCCACGACCCTCACCTTCGGAAGCACGCGTTTGTGCATCACAAACATTTCCTGGGCGTAATTCGTGTCGAAGAACCACACATCAGCGTCCTGCGGGTCCTCGTCAAAGGGGACGGCGAAGCTGTTGTTGATGTCGAGTATCTGCAGCCCAGTATGGTCACGCGTGTAGCGCCCGAGCAGCAACCCCGCCACGCGCTTCTTCTGGAGGGCAGAGGTGTTCATACGGGCGTAGTGATCTACCAGGGACAGCAGCACCAGCGGGTGCACCTCCACGCGACTCGCCGTGGGCACGAACGCCGGGGGCGCCGCTACATCCTCCTTCCCTTCACTGCCGTCGTCAGACGCGACGTCGTTGTTGACCACAAGTGCGTCGGGTTTCGAGGGCTTCTGATTGTTGCTCATGGTACCTTTTTGGGCGCGCTTAGGTGTTGGTGTATGCGTGTGGAAGCCTGAATAACAACACTACTGTTCGCCGTGTTCCGCGCCACTTCGCCGAAATAGTAAAATGAGTGGCAGATATCGAGTGTGCCTGGGAAGAAAATCCCCTTTTGCTCGCTGTCGCACTGATCGGCCTGTGCTGGCGTTTCTGCTTTGTTTCTGCGGCACGCCTCTGCGTTGGTGTGCGCATGCAAAGCAGAAGCGAAATGGTGCGGGTTTGTGTATAAGTCAATAAAAAAAAAAAAGCAAATTCGCGGTCAGGATGGAGCGGAGTTCAGGGGGAGCGAGAGAGCGAGAAAGACACGTCACCCAGTAAAAGAACCGAAAACTGTCGAATGCGTGTAGGTCGGGGTGTACGTATCAGGGTGATGGTGATGAGGTGGGGGTGACATGTGTACACGCGTACGTTACCCCCACTCAAACGCGGAGCGAGAGAAACGATAAGGCAAACGTGAAAAGAAAGGAAGAGAGGAAGGGGCAGTGAAGAAAAAAAAACGAGAGTACATCCAGCTGCGCTGAGTATAGGTTGCGCAAACAGCGCGAGAGAAGCACGTGGGCTAGCAGCCATAAAGTAGATGCACTCACGGCTGCCCTTGCTTGACGGCGGAGAATACGGTCCCCACGACACAACGTGCCTCATATCAGCCGAATTGTTCCTACATCCGTGTCCCAGAAGAAAAGACACGCAACGAGCAGAGAGCCACACGCACACGCAGACCCGCTACACACGTGCAAAGGAACCAAAACCGAAGAACACACCGAGAGCAGTCACATCAGAAATGCAAAGACACGACGGCAAAGCGGTAAGCCGTGAACACAGAGAGAGCGCAGAAAAGTTCGCGCAGACGCTGGGAATGTAGAGCGGATGCCCGCAGCATCTCCCTCGCCACGATCACAAGTGGTCCGCACCATCACCTCCTACCCGTGCCGCTGAATGAGTTCACGCAAGCACACGTGAGTATAGGTGGTGGGTGGGCGGCTTTGTGCGCTTGCGTTTCTGGGCACATGAGTAGCTAGCGTGGATTAAAGGAGGAGGAGGGCAGGCATCAGGGGGAGTGAAGAAGGAGGTCAAGAACGCTTTGTCATATACGAAGCACGAGCAACTGCAACGTGTGTCTCCCGCCCCACCCCCCAGTCCCTTCTCTCCTCTGCACCGCTGTCGTTTTTGCCTCCGAAGACCACCATGACTTAAAGGGTGAGCAAATGATCAAAAAAGGATGTGAAACCGACGAGAAGGGAAGACGATGAAAAACGAAACGAAGAAGGCGGCACGCACGCACCACGCGTTAACGAGAGTCCTTGAAAACAAGAAAAGCAGCACCTTGGGGGCAGTTAAACACACCACAAACAGAGAGAGGTACCATGTGCACCGAAGTAGGTGCAAGTGGTGGGGTCACAGCAAGTGGATTGCACCGAGAATGGCTAAACATCAGGATGCTCCAGCGGGGGGGAGGAGGGGATCAGCGTGCCGTGGCAGAGGCTGTACTCGTGCCGCCCCTCTTCCTCCGCCACAGCTCGCCCTTCGGAGTTGGTCCTCCAGTCGAGAAACTAAACAACCAACTGTCATCACTAGGAGAAGTAGCAGTGCCCCGCACATCAACTCGCGAGCAGGCGTGTGCATACACACGACACAAGGAAAAGAAAGACAACAACATGCAAATGCGCTCAGGAGAGTGCACACGAAGGTCGGTAAGACGCTACAGAAGAAGACGTCTCTTTTCATCTTCCTCTCTCTCTCTCTGGGTGCCTCGCACGTAGACTCCGTTGCACCACACGCGGTTTTCTTTGTTGTCTTGCCTTGCTTCAGTTGCTCAGGCCAAAATTCTGCGCACGCGATGGTGAAAGGCAGAAACGCAGAAAAAAAGGGCACCGAGCTCGTCTGCTCACACGAGCAGCGTCATTCACCCAAGCAAACTGTCTCAGCGGTGAGCGACTGTGCCCCTCCTCCTCCCTTTCTCCTTTGTGGGTTGCGCAGAACTGTGTGCGATGCGGGGTGCCTTGCACAACATGGGAAAGCGTAACGACGCGCCGGCCTCCGCTTACTTCAGCTACTTCCCTTAAGGGGCGGTGGCGGTCAACGACCACTTCGGCTTACCTTCGCGGCATCGCTTTGCCAAGGCTGCGAATAACGCAAAGCTGCTGCGCTAGATGAGCAGACCCACGCAAATCAGAGCCAGATCGGCGTCACAGCCGTAGAGGCTAAGGAAAGTACGGTATACAGTACATGCAAGCAAACCGCGTAGCAGGTCAGTATCTGCCATACCTGCAAGAGCGGGATGAGCAGCGCAATCGGGGCCATGAAAACACCTCAGACCTCACGAACACTCGAAGTAGGCGTACACGGAAGATTGGAGAACACAGCGCGTCGCGTCAAAACAAGACCTCTTTTAGCAGTAGCTCGCTGCCGGGCGCAGCACAAAAAGATCGCGGCGGCCACCCGGTAGGTGCCGTAAGGGAAGGCGATCAACTCCGTGCTCAGGCATCGAAAGAGCGTGTCCAGCGTCTCTAATATCTTGAAAGCCGCGAGGTTAAATACTCAATGTGAGAAGACGTCATGGAAAAGCACGTGGCGATCGAAATGGCTTGTCACATCGTAAAAGGAATGCGACTTGTTCAGGTACCTGAACAGGGTGACTCAGTAGACGTTACACACAATGAAGAAGTCCACTAGGGGGGTGAGTTCCAGCAACAGTTGGCGGTCGTAAGGCCAACGGCCTCGCGATTCTCCATGGCACGAGGGCCCGTTAAGACGAGCATTGTGCACACTATGCCTGTATAACGCTTGATGTTGGGGTACTCGAACACGAGACTGGTATCAACGTTGAAGGTGTTTCGCAGGATGATGATGGACTCCCACAGAGTCCTCGTGTGCGCGAAGAATATGGCTAAGGAAGAAGCAAGAGGCGCATGCACCAGGGAAAGGAGAACAAAACTGACAGCGACTGCTGTGGCGGGAGCCTCGGATGAGGAGCTGAGAGGGGGAGAGCGATGAAGCAAAATGCAGAGACGAAATTCAAGCACACAAAAGACAGTCGGCGCCGCTTCAAAGAATTTGCGGCCGAAAAGAGAGCGTAGAGAGAGAAGGGATGGAATGGGAGAGTCAGCGCCGATGGAAACGGCACGTGTGAGCGACAGTGTGTGGATGCTAATTTCATGTGCGTCTCCCCATTCCCGGAGCGTGGCCGTTGACACACCGCGTGAGCTCGTTTGTCTGCTGATTTATCTTGATAAGGGGAGTATGAGGTGGAGGCGTCGATGGCCGCGGCAGTGGCGAGACACTCATCAGGGTGAAGTCCCTGCGTGGAAGCAAAGGCAGAGAAGATCACAAACGAAAAAAAAAGGCGGTGTGGGCAGGAAAGTGGGAGGCTGCGAAAAATGTGATGTGCAGCTGCAAGTGAGTCCAGTCGAGGCAAACGGTGATGCGCGGGCGCAGGCGGCGGCTACGTTTGCTCCTTTGTACTGAAGGCCGAGTGCATTTTTTTGCCTCCCGTTCGCTTCAGTCACCCTCACGAAGGAAGCAATAATGCCCCAAAGGGCTACTACAGCGAGCTGGGGTGGAGAAAGGGGGGAAGTAATGCACCGTAGTAAACACAGGGGGAGGGGGGCAGAGAGGTCGCACCACGGGGATGCCTTGCACCTCTCTCCACCTGCTCCCATCCCTATACACACTAGCACTCATGGACACGCATGCCCCCATTGGGTGTCTGAGCGCTGTGTGAGGGAATGTGGGCCTACGTGCATATCTCGGAGTTGCTGTTTTTTGCTGTTGTTGTTCTTGCTTGGATTTAAAACATAACAGTCAGTCAGCACCCACTCTTTATACGTGCGTGCGGCGCTCTTTTTCTGGTTCTGGTCCTTCCCTGATCTCTTATATTAGGGGGACCGCCTTACAAGAGGGCCCCTGCCCAACCCTTCGCATCTCCTCCCTCACTTGTACTTCGTTACTCGCTCTTCCTCCTACAGGCCTCTCCACTCCACGTTCTTAGCTATCCCCTCTTCCCCATCCGTGGACTTTCACACGCCTCCTGGTGAGAGCAGAGGCACATCGTGAAATGACGGGAACAAGAAGAGTCGGTAAGAGCCCTGGCACGCCTTGCCTTTTTCGTGTGGCAAGTGCGGAGGAAAGAGAAGTTAAGGGAAGAGAGAAACAGAGGAGGGCAGAAGCTCCTGTAGAGTGGAAGAGAAGCGAAAAGGACAAAACAAACCAACAAACGAGGAAGTCAAGGGGAAAAACAACAATGAAAAAGCGCCATCGGCGTTCTTTGTAGAAAACATGTCGACGTCCATCTCACATCTTACACCTCACCCCTCCCCCGCAGACACGCACACAGGGACACCAAGAGGTGTCATTACGCGCCTGTGCATACACACAGACATTGGTATGGGCATCAGCAGCAAACAAAAAAAGCGGTCGAAGAAAACATGCTTACACATACCTTTGTTGTGTTCATGAGCTCGGCCAATGCGCGGACACAAACAGGAGCCTACGAAAAAGAGCAAAGTGATTCTATCAGGGTCCGTGTCGGTGTATGCAGGGGTCTATGTGTATGGTGTCTGCGTGTGGGTGCATGGGAGGAGGCGCGGTGTTTCTCTGACACGTGGGCCACAGCTCGAGAAACAGAATGCCTCTCATCCGGCCATCTTTGATTTTCTTTTTGTCTCTTTTTCGTCTTCAGCATTCCAGGAGAGAAGCTGAAGCGTAAGAGGCTCTTCACTCTTATTGCTTTCCAGATGCCTCTCTCTTCCTTTTGGATAGTTACTGTCTTAGCATATCCCTCGCACCCTGTGTACCTCAGCTCCCCCTCTTGCCCATCCAATTTTTGTACACTTCGCTAGCTGCCGCGGTGAACGTGACACGCCTTACATGTAGCCCCACGCTTCGTCTCATGAGCAGGCTGAAGAAGCACACGAGTGTGTTGCCTATTGGACCCCCTTATCGTTCTCTCTCCGTCGTGCGGTTTCAACCGACATCACCGAATTGAGCGAACAGCAACGTAGCGAGAGAGGGAGGAACGCAAGCGAAAAAAAAAAACAAAGATAGTGCAAGGGAAATCCTCCGCGGCCTCAGTGCATGCATCTACCCCTCTTCAACTCGTGTCGTCTTTCTGCTTTGTGTGATGTGCAGTAAAACAAGGGAAAACAAAAACCGACAGTGTGTGTGTGTGCGTGACATGCGCGCCGAACAGACCAACGAGGAAGGAGGCGGCAATGGAGAAGCACAGAGGCATTATGGAGTCCACTCACACACACGCACACACACACACAGGCACACGCGAAAGAAGATCAAACAGAAGGCAAACAAAAGGCGCAGAAATACACTAAAAGAAAGGAGTACAGAAATGACGTCGAGGCGCACAACAACAACAACAACGCAGCCCAGGGGAGACGGAGCGAAAAAAAGGGAGGTGGGGGGAGAAGGCTGCGCTTAAGTCTGAGCACGCCAACAGTCATACTAAACCGAAAAAGGGAGGGGACGGCGGAAGTGAAACACCACAAAGACGCAATAAAAACACGACAGGGCCCGAAGACAACACACAAAAAAAAATCTAATCCTCGAGCGAGTCAAGACAAGTGAAGACATGCACAGAAAGGGGGACATAGATGTGCGCCCATGACAGACGCAGAGAGACGTGGAGGGAGGCGCGGGGCAGGAAAAGCGTGGGAGAAGAAGTGGAAATGAAAGTGGCGACGAAATGCACTCAGTGCGCAGGGAAGGGATGTGTAGACGGGGTGTACAAATGCAACAATAAAAATCAAGCAAAAAAACGCCAAACTGAGACACAATTTGAAAGGAAAAAAAGAAAACGAAAACAAATGAGGGGAGGATCAGTAAACAGAAGAAGACAGAAGAAGATCGTTAAGAGAGAGAAAACAGATAAGCCAAGCTACGGCAGCAACTTTTCATCTCTACTTTCGCCTATAGGTTTCTCTTTTTGTTCTTGTTGCTGCTCTCTCCTTTACAGGGGGCCGGCAGAGATGCTCACAAGGCACTGCACACACGCGCATACATATATTCTGAGCAAGAAACTAAAGCTTGAAAGAGAGGAGAAAAACAAGGGAATCTACACAGACCACAAATGCGAGGTAAAGAACTGAACAGGAGAGGGGCACACACAAAAAAAAAAAGAAAATAAAGACACAACACACCAGTCAGGAAAAAAAGGGGGCCAAAAGAGAGTAAAGGAAGAGAACGGGGGAATGACTGAAGGCCAGACCCCTGACACAGAAGAAAACGTAGAAAAAAAAGAACGGGACAGCGTCCGGCGTCCTTGTTGTTATTGATTGTGTGTGTGTGGGTAGGTGTGTGGGTGGGTGTCGCGGTAGCTCCCCTTCTCTTGCTTTTCTACTCTGTGCATGCATGATATTGGTGTTTTTTTCTCTGCCTTCTTTTTGTGCTCGTTGTTTGTTTGTTGGAATGCACAGAGATGGTGACTGGGTCAGACTTGCCCTTTTTCTCCTTTCCAACGGTCAGTCCCATCTGTCACTCGCGTACGCTGAGGGAGGGAGAGAGTCAGAGACACACAGAGGCGTATTCGCGCATGAGCACACACACAAGCACTCTTCTCTTTCTTGTCACCTTGTTGTCGTCGCTCTTTTTTCTCCTCTCCTTTCTTTATAGCGTACAGTAGGCAAGCATTGATCACAAGAGCGAAACAAAGAGGGGGGCAAATGCTAGGAGATTGGCCTGAGTGCAGGCAACACAACCATCTCCCCCCTCCCTCCCTCCCGCCTTCTGCTCCTCTCAGTATGAACGGGGTCAACGCGCTGATAGCTCCGATGAAACGACGGGCATATGCGCGCCTTACCTTATTCGCGTTTTTCTTTTTTGCTCTGTGCACGTGTGCCTCTGCGTGTGTCTTCACTATTCAAGGGGGATAGAGGACGCATAGCGGAGGCGTGGCGGTAGCACAGCATGCGCGGAGAGCATTCGAGGTGGTTTATATATTATTTCGTGCTCACTCTCTTCTTGCTCAATCATCTACGCGCTATTCTTCTTCCGTGTGATCCAGTGTCACAAACAAACGCGGATACAACGAAAAGAAAACGTGCGTGCGCTGACGAGAAGGTCGAGAAGACGGAGTAGACGGAGCAACAAAATAAACATCAACGAACAAACAAACAATAAATAAAAACGTCGGCACCACGGCGTCAAACGCACACGAGCACAAGCAGACACACACCCCGCCCCCTCCTCATCCTCCTCCCCACAAGCCAGAAAAAAAAGAAAAAAATCCGCCGCTACAAAAGAGAGACGAAGACGGGCGAACGAAAAAAGAAAAAGACGTAAATTGAGACCGAGCGAGAGAAATCGAAGAGGCAAACACACAAGTGAAAAGAAGCCAGTTTTCGAGGAGACGACTAAAGACCTTCGAAGAGCTACAATCTGGGTTGTCTGTGTGAGCCCCCTGTGCTAGAGAAACAAAACTGCGGAAAGGTACTCTCGTACGCGACAGGGAAGGAGAGAAGGAAAGCGAAGTGAAGGAGACGAGTAATACGCCTGCAAACAAAACAAGCACACCGACAACGACAAAAAAAAAAACAGAGACTCACACAAACATGAAAGCTCCAAAGAAAAAGAAGCACCCCTGCGCATCGATGGGCGTTCGCCGTATCGATTGAGCACGACCACTCAGCTTATGTTGGGCAAGTGCATACATAAGTGTGCAGAGTGCTGCTCCATTTTTTTCTTTCCGTGGGCATCCTTTTGTTCTCTCCCTATCCAGTTTTTTGCTTCTTTCCGTGTCCTTTTCACCGGCAAAAAGGGGGATGAAAGAGATAAAAAAAAAAACAAATGAAGGTAAAGAGGAAGCAATGGGAGGGGGGAGGGAAGAAAAAGGAGGGTTAAAGGGGAGAGGAGCACAAGCATCATGACCGATCGTTTTTCCTTGTCTGCCTACGCTTTCATCAGAAGCCGTTGATATATATATATATATATATATATAGCTTATGAACCGCTCAAGTCCGTTGTTTCTGACTTCATTGAAGGTTTATCCTTCTTTTTTACTGGCCCAGTGAAAGAGCACAAAGCAAAACGTGTGTGTGGGGGGGTTTATGCGTAGAGAGCACGGCCAACAAGCGCGCAGTGAATGCAATAGAGAAACCGGTGGCACCACTCAGACTTCGGATACCTCGAGGGAGGGGCGGGCGCGCACACACTCACACACAAACATCCGAGGATGCACAGCTACAGCTACAAAGGCACACAGTCTACGAAAAAGATACGCAAGGGCCACTTGTCCTTTTCCTCTCCGCGGTCGCCCATCAACGAAACGAAGAAGAGCGGTGAGGTCCCTACACCCCCCAAAAGCGATGTGGAAGAAGCGCTATACTGTGGGGTGACTGCGTCTATCGTTGTACGTGTGTGTGTGTGTGTGTTGTTCGGACCACAGCAGCTGGTAGTGTTTCACCGCAGCGAAGAGCAAAAAAGGTTTGGGTAAGAGCGTGCGGCCTGGAGCTCGTAGTGGCTATCACTCAAATGGGCGGCGGTTGGTGAGAAAACAACAACGGAAAAAAAAAACAGACAGAGCGTGTCCGGGCACGTGCTTGCGCATGTGTGTTTTGGCAACTTCTCGTTTTCTTTTTTCACCTTTTCTTTTACTCGTGGGCGCATTCCTTCCGGTGTTTACTTGCTTTCTGGCGTGCATCGGACCCGGTCACATTACCACTCGGCCTCTTTCCTGCTCCTCTTGTATCACTGCTGCCCTTCAACAGAGCAGCGTGTATGTCAAGAGAAGAGAAACGAAGATGCAGGGAGGGAAAAGGGAAAAAAAGAGGCCTCATAGTGTGCGTTTGCGTCGCATTGTCTACGCGAGAAAGAGTGTCCGGTCGGTGTTCGAGAATGAGCTCATCTCCAAACGTGTATATATAGAGAGAGAGAGATATATATATAGGTGTGTGTTATACACACAAAAAAAAAAAGAAAAACTGGAGTATGCAGTGTCGTGGGTATCCCTCTCGGGCTGCGTAGGGCGCGTGTGAATATGCACCTGTGTGGATTTACAGGCGTGTGTAGTTGTCGTGTCCACACTGACGATTGCGGCAAACAAACACACAAACACGCATGTGCCAAGACGACGAAGAGCGGAGTCAGCAACGAGCTACGGAAGGAGAAAAACAGTAGCCAGGGCAGTGCGCGTGGTCCCGCATCGATCCGATCAGTTTTCCTGCGATGCTATATACTCTGAGAAAAGAAGAACAAAAAAACCCTGCGCTTGTGTGCACTGCATGCGTGTTTATGGTCGTTGTGGCCCCCATTTCCTTCTCTTCAAAGGATGTGTATGTTGGCTCGTAGCTCGACAAGCACTAAAACATATAAAGAGCGAGAACGGAAGAGATGTGCCTTTCAACCCCCCTTTTTTCTGCCCAGACCAACGTGGCCCTCTCTTGAAGAAGAGAAAAGCAAAAAAAAAAACGCTCTCCTTGTAGACCCGTCCTGAGTATCACGCAGAGTGATTGCGTGTGTGGGTGTGGGTGTGAGTGCGCGCACAGTTGAATACTCCGCTCTTCTTCGTTTGTGTCTGCCGTACAGTCGTAAGAAACAGAAGCACTGAGCAAACAGTGAGGTACGACGCGTTGAGAAGTAGAGAAACACACACAGAGCTGAGCGCGAAGCAAAGGGAAAAAATCGCACAAACAAACACACGCCACACAACCTCTAAGGCCCACTTCCACCCCGGCTTGACTCACATTGCGTGAGCCGCAGCCACCCCCATAGTGGGAGCGCCCATTGTCGGTATCGCAGTGAGGGTGCGCCACTCTACAACCCACGCGTGCTATCAGCGATGGCGGTGCAACGCGCACGACGGGGTCACCCAATGTACAACAGTACCAAAGACATAGAGATGGAGAAGCTAGCGGACAAGGGCGTTCAAGCCAAGCAAAGAGACTTGAAAGAAGTCGACTAAGCTGTGCGATAGCAAAAGAAAACGCGATATACACGCGGAGAGAGAGTGTGTGTGTGTGTGTGAGGGTGCAAGCGAGTCTGTCTTTTGATTTCAAATGACGAAACAGCATGGGCAGTGAGTAACGAAGCTCTTACCGTCGCTTAGACAGACAGAAAAGCACATGCAGCAGGCCATAAGAGAAGACGCGCAGTGTGTACTCAGTAAATTACTCAGACGGAGAGAAAGAGGGAGCGAGGGAGGGAGATGAAGCTACGGGAAAGGGGAAGGGGAAGGGGGAAAAGCAGAAACAGAGGAATAGATGACAGTAATACGCACACGCATGCTCCACACACACACAAACACGCGTACACACGTACACACGCAAACAGACAGGGGAGCACAAAAAGCAAAGGAAGAAACAAACAAACAGAAAACAGCTAAAGACCGTGGCAAAGGAATCAAGCGAAAAGAGATCATAGAGAAAAGACAAGAAATGGAAAATGGCCTCGCTCAATACCGGTTAACAATACAGAAACAAGGAAAATGAGAGTGAAACTGAAGCGATGACACATGCCTCTTCACTCCAAAATAATAATAAAGAGGTGGTGGTGGCAACGAAAGTAATGAGAGGAGGAGAGCAAAGGAAAGATGGGGTCGAACATAGCTCAAGCGAGTGACACAAGAATACGCTGGGGTGCCGGCTTCCACACGCGCACGCACCAATAGAAGGAAAAAGGAACAGTAAAGCGAAAATAAAGGGAAGGAGAAGGGGAAAACAAAAATTGAGAAAGAAAATCAGAGAGCGCACCAAACAAAAACCCACAAAAAAAAAAGGTGAAGAGGGAAGGGGGTGAGAAGAGAAGTCCATCCAGCAACTTAAAGGGGAAACAACGAGACAAAAAGAAAAGAAACACAGGAGGATTTCTCTCCTCGTGTGCCTCATTATGTATACATCACTTTTATCTTGTCCTCTGTTTTTTATCCTTTTCCGTGGAAGTGGGCTCTCCAGGCTCTCCTGGGATGTGTGGGAGCGGGCATGTGTGTGAGTGCCTGAACACGCGCCCATATATGACTTGCCTGCATGACGCCACTTCCTTTTTCGTCTTTGCGGTTAGTTTCGGTTTCTTCTTTGTGAAGACGCTAGCGAGAAGCCAGTATGAAAAGAGATCTGGAGAGAGCCAGAATAAGCGAGACAAGCACGTATACATAAAGGGAGGCGCAAGCCAAAAAAAAAAAAAGAAAAAAAAAAAGAAAAAGGCAGTCGTAAAGGAAAAAAGAAAAGGGTAAGGCAGGCGGTGGAGGAATGCAAGCGAAAAAAAAAGAGCACATGAAGAAAGAGAGGAGTATGAAGGAAAAAAAGATACCCAAGAGCCTTCGCGCGTGTGTATGTGATCGCGCGTTGGCATACAAATTAGAGGGATTTCCTCTTGGTACAGTAAGACAATGCTGTGCCCTCTTCATTTGCATTCCTTTCGCTTTTGATCTTTCCCCTTACCTACCTCATTAGCCCTGTTCTTCGTTTTCTCTGATTTTCAAGTACTTCACCACCACCACCACCACCCATCTCCCACATCAACACCCTTGTGACTGTGCCCTTCTTTTTCTGCCCTGCACACACGGATGTGAAGTGTTTGTGAATAGGATCGATGGCAAAGAGAAAAAAAAAAGAACGCAGAGGACACAAAACAACAAGAAAAGAAACGAGACTGCAGCCTCGGCATCACGCTTAATATGCATGTGCGTATGTGTACCTGGGTGTTTCCTTATTTCTGCTCGCCCACTTTCATCAGTCCTACTTTTCACATCGCCTCTGTCATCTTCTGCTTACGAGAAGAAAAGAAACAGTGTAGGTAACAGACGGAAGAGTGACGGAGAGAACGCAAGAGAAACTCACGAAAGCGAAAAAAAAAAAAAACAAAGAAACCTCAAAGACGGGTCGGACAACCGTTGGGTTCGGATCGTTTTACTGGGGAAGGGGGGAGGGGAGCACATACGAAAGGACACAATGGCGGCACAAACCCCCGAGAACAGACAAAACGAAGGCAGAGAGAGGGGGAGGGGGGCGTTTGTAAATGAGCATTTCAAAGGCACAAACGCGCACAGACAGAGAAGCCACGTAACGGCCGGTCAATAAAGGAAACCCAAAAAAAAAAAGATGGAGAGAGAAGACACAATGAGAACCTGAGAGAAAGCGAAAAAGGGATGCTCGGGAGCCTCAACAAAGGAATAGTGCACAGACAAGCATACGCATGCCGGATAGGCATGGGTGTGACGTTGCTCGAAAATCGTGACGGAAAGGGGGAGGGATGAAAATATAACAGTGAGAGAAGGGCCCGCATGGAGGAGCACACTTTGAGAACGTTAAAGAAATCCGAAAAAAAAAAAGAAAAAAAAAAACAGAGAAACGTGAGAGCGAGAGAAGAGAACAGAGAGAGTAAAAAAAAAACCAAAGAGAGACATCCGCACGTGCATCCCCAAGGCAATCGTGCAGGGGCGTAGTGACGAAAGAATGGGAAAAGGCAAAAATAAGAGATGGGGAGAGCGCGAAGAGAAACACGGAATTTGGCTCGAAAGTGATGCAGAGGTCTGCCCCGCCGTCAGGAAGCAACAGACATAGAGACGCACGCGCGCACGCACACACATACGTGCACAAGGCAAACACACACCCACTACAGCATCACAGAGGTAACTCAAACTCCTGAGAGACTCCACTCGCTTCAGCATGAATTTATAAATTCGCCTTCGTCTTTTGAGGATATTTTCCGTGTGTGAGGTGTCTCTCTTTTTGGCTTCTTTTTTTTTTTTGCATTACTCCCTCCGCTCGATCGGATGTACATGACGCCCATTTGGCGGCATACCCCCCTCCCGTTTCCCGCAGGTTCCCTGTGTGTAAGTCGTTCTTTCCTTTTCGCAATGCACGTCTCTCACCCTCTTGCGAGGGCTGTTACAACACCCATCACACCATTTAAGCACAGGGAGGTAGAGACATTGTGTGAGGTACGGGCGCGTCTTCCTCCGAGAAAAAAAATCAAAAAGAACAGAACGATGCGGCAAGCGAGTCGAATATGGTGCTGGGCATCGAGTAACTCACGTCAACAAACATTAACAGAAAAGGGGGTGGAGGGGGGGGGGGGGGTGGAAGGAGAAGAAACCACGCAAGAGCGTCAGTCGAGGAAGGACAAAAAAAAACAACACAAACCTTCCGTGTGTTTCCCCTTCGTCCCCGCACTTCCTCACTCTCACATTCCCCACGCCCCACCACTCACCCGCTCTTCCCGACCACAACAAAGTATGCTCCCTCTTGCGCACTGAGCGTTAACTCTCTCAACCCATAGTACATATTTCGTGCTTCGGCGCGTTTCGCGTCACGTGTGCGTGTATAACTATCTCTGTCTCCTCTTTTACCTCTCCTTCCTTGCTTCGGACTTGAATCTGTCATCCATTCCTCTCTGCTGTCTCTCTCTCTCACACAAGCCGTTTGATGCTCGTCATCACACATGTGACAGACAGGAGAAAGAGAGAAGCGTGCGGGCGGCCTCCGGAGCACCCAAAAAAGAGATGCATGACTGCGTTAATCTGGCTCATATACTGAAGTGTCTGCTTGTTGCCTCCTCATTGTTTCTTTCCCTTTCAGTCTCTATTTTCTTTATTTTCACCGCCATCACCACCAACACCACCGACATGTATGCTTCTTCCCCGCCTGCCGCCCCGTCCTTTCCGCTTTCCTCTGATCCCATCGTTTCTTTCTCAAGTCAGCGCCTCGTGTTTGCTTCGCTGAGGGAGAAGTGGGGGTGCCTCACGAGGGGGAAGGAGGAGGAGGGGGGGTATAATAAGCAAAAACACCATGCCCACTGCTGCGGCTCTTTGTTGTATGGCGAGAATCAGGAGGAAATAGAGAGAAGAAGAGGCAGCGGTGCCATGCAAGCAAAGGTGACTGCGTAGCACTACTCGCCTACGAACGTCGTATTTCCTCCCTTACGCTCTCATCAGAGTTACACGAAGTCCTACTACTACACCTACTGACCAAAGACGTCAGACCGCATGTTGCGGTCACCGCCGTAGCCTCCACCGTAACCACCGCCACTGTAGCCGCCGCGGGGTCGGTAGCCGCCGTTGTTGCTGGCGTAGCCACCATTGTAGCCCCCGCCAAAACCGCCGCCAAAGCCGCCACCGCCGCCGCGGTATCCGCCACGACCGCCGAAGCCCCCACCGAAACCACCACCAAAGCCGCCCCCAGTGCGGAAGCCACCGCGGCCGCGACCGCGAGGCTGGTTCTGCACGTTGGGCTTCTTGGCCAGCGCCTGCACCTCGGGCAGTACTGTTTGGTTCGTTTCGCGCAAGAGCGGGATCAGGTCATCGACAACGTTGCGGTTCTTTTCGTTGAAGAAGGAGATTGCCGTACCGCGCTTGCCAGCACGACCCGTACGGCCGATGCGGTGTACGTAGTCATCGATGTTGCTCGGCAGGTCGTACTGCACCACCACCGCGACATTGGGGATATCAAGACCACGCGAGGCGACGTCGGTCGCCACCAGCACACGGCACACACCACTCTTGAAGATGTCGAGGGCCTCCTCCCGCTCGCGCTGCACGCGGTCGCCGTGGATGGAGGAACAGGGGATGCGGCTCTGACGTAGGTAGCGCTCCAGATAGTCGGCGTCGCGCTTCTTCTCTACGAATACGAGGACACGCTCACCTTGGTGTTCCTTCAGCACCTCCAACAGGCAGCCACGCTTGTCCATGTCTTCGACCCAGCGCACATCCTGGGTAATGTTCTCAGTAGTCGAGCCCACACGACCAACCTGCAGGAAGTAGTGGCGGTATAGGAACTCACGGGCCATCTGCTGAATCTCCTTTGGGAAAGTGGCCGAGTACAGCAGGGTCTGGCGCTCACCCGGCGGCGGCATATCGCTGTCCGGGCCCTGGACGATGGCGCGGATCTGCGGCTCAAAGCCCATATCAAGCATGCGATCCGCCTCATCGAGGACGAGGAAGCGGACGTCGGAGTAGCGCGTGTAGCCGCGGGTAAACATGTCAGACAGACGGCCTGGCGTCGCCACCAGCAGACCACAGCCGCGTGTCAGCTCGTGAATCTGATGGCGTGGGTCTGCGCCGCCGTAGACGACAACACAGCGAATCCCGGTGCGGTAAGTGAACTTGCGGCCCTCCTCATAGATCTGAATGGACAGCTCACGCGTCGGCGACAGCACCAGCGCAGACGGTGCGGACTGGCTGTTTGTGGGCTTGGCACGGTTGAGATTGTTCACCAACATGAAGTTAATGGCTGGGATGAGGTAGGCGGCAGTCTTACCGGAGCCAGTCTGGGCGCACGCCATCAGATCACTGCCCTTCAGCACACATGGAATGCCGTACTTCTGCACAGGGGTGGGCTTCTGGTAGCGGCAGCGGCTCACGTTCTCCGCCAGCGCCGGGGAGAGCCCCATTGTGGCAAACGACTCCGCTGGTTCCACGTCGTTCGGAGCGATGGACACCTTAATCGCCTCGTACTGGTCAAAGTTGATACCAGGCGTGTGCTCCTTGAAGATCTCCTCCTCGGACTTCTCCTCGCGGTGGTAGTGGTTGTTGCCGCCGTACTCACGTTGCGGGCCTCGCATGCCACCGCCGAAGCCGCCGAAGCCACCACGGAAGCCGGCGCCGCCACCGTTGCGGTTGAAGCCGCCACCGTAGCCGCCCTGGCCATCGTTGAAGCCGCGGTTGCCAGCGCCATACTGGCGAATGGGCTGCTGATAGCCGCCATGTCCGCCCATCGCAATAGCAACAGAAGAGGGCTCCTGCTGCTGCTGCTGAGGTGAGGTCTGGTCCTTGTACATGATTCCTACGTAGAAAAAGTGTGGAATCCGATCGGGGGAAATGCGAGGAGGGAGTAGAGAGAAGGCCAGGCAGGGAGCGGTTGGGGTGTCGTATTGTCTGCGGAAGAAGACGAGGAATCGGTTCTTGTGCAGGCAAAGAGAAAAGAGGACTTAACAGCTAAGAGGAGGGAAGTAAAAAACAAAGGTGAACTTCGTGTATGGGCATGTGTGGGCATGTTTGTGAAGGCAAGAAAGAGTGAAGAGGTCGAAGAGGTGAAGAGGGAGTAAGAACGTTATTGCGAGGGGCGCACCTAGAGGTAGGGGGAGAAGGAAGGGCCGATAGCCGACCAGTTATGGCACACATTCCCCCTCCCCCCCCCCTCCGTAGGGGCTATGGAAATGTGAGGGAGGGAAGAGGGCGCTGAGCTGCCCCCTAGAAGTGCGAGAAAGAGGAGGGAGACGGCCACGTCTATGTCCACAGAGGTGCTGCAGCAAGGCAAACGGCGCCGGCGCTGGAAAGAGCACACGGGCATCTTCCCCCCCCCCCCCTTTTTTTCTCCACCACCGCCCTTATACCTCTGTGTGTGTGTGTGTGTAGCAGACAACCCATACAGACAATCACATTGGCACTTCCTTGTCTCTGTTCTTCGGCAAATTTTGTTTGGTGGGTTGAGTGCAGGCCGACTCTTCTCTATCGCTTCTGCTTTTCTGCATGATGGCCCCGGGGTGTCCTTGAGCTACAGAGAGAACGGTGCATGCATGGGCTAACGAGTGCCACCGTGGAAAAAAAAAAAGTAAAAGGAGAGGGGGCACTGCCTTGTCAGGCGTGGAAACGAGGCAAAGAAAGGGTGAAACGAGCAGCAGCATCGCTCAATGCTCTGACCGACACACAGAAGGTCGTCGAGCTCCGCAGCTCCCCTAGTACTGTACATCATGCGCGAGACGGAGCGGAGGGGGTGTGAAACAAGTAGAGCGAGGATGTGAGCTTCTTAGGTACCATGAATTGAGACACATAGAATTCCCCCAGCCAACAGCTCCTCTCCACAATACCACCCACACCGTAACACCTACCTCAATAACTACCACAGTCTCATCGCTTTCCACGCCTACAGGCGCGGGTGGAGAGGACCTCATCTTTGAGTCGCTCCACCTCCATACGATAGGGCTCCCACACATCCAGAAACTCGTCCTCGATGGCGGCGAAGACGGTGGGCTCAAGCGCACGCAGCTGCTGATAGCGCTGATCCACCATGAGGTACATCAGTGGGGGGTACGTAAACCCGCTGCGCTCGCCTTCGGCTCCGGGGACACGGCTGCCGCCAGCGCCGCCGCGCTCATTCAGTTTCATGCCCCGTCGGGTCTCAGTGAGCCCAGTGAGGGAGCTACTGAAGGACAGGGTCGTAGCTTCACGTGCCTCATACGGCAGACGGAACATGTCATCGCCGGGCGGATACACAGTCATAACGTGATGTGCCATTGACGTGTACAGCTGATCCGCCAGTCGCTCAGTTGCTGGAAGAAGCACAGGCGTGGATGACTCGGGATGCCACCCAAGAGCTATGGCGCGACAGAAATAGCGGACCGCACTGGAATACTGATGGCGGTGATAGGCCCCGTTGGCAAGGACTAGAAGAGCCGCGGTAACGTGCTGTGGTTGGCACAGCTCAGGCACGCCCGCCGTGTCGCACCCGGTGGCCGTGGTCGTCTTGGCGAGGGCGTCAAGAAACGCAGCATAGTCAGCGAGGGCCGCCTCCTCATCCTCGCGCTGCAGCAAGCGAGCACGACCACCTTCCTCTTGACGATGGCGGTACGCTGCGGCGCGTCGCACTAGTGCTAGCGGTGTGAACCAGTCCACCACGACCGCCTCGCCACCAGTCTCCGCGGCCGGCTGCTGCACCGATGGAATGGCGAGGAGCAGTGTGAAGTCACGGATAGCACGCGACCAGTCGTGCAGCTGATCAGCGTGTACAGCACCGCGCACGAAGAGAGTGGAGCGGCGCTCAGTGTTAGTCTGCTGGCGATCCAATGCTGCAGAAAGCGCTCGAAGCTCGCCTTGAACATCGCCCTCTGCGCGGCACGCCCGTGCAGCGTCGAGGAAGTATCCGGCGCAGTCGGGCTTCATCCTCTGAAGATACCGCAGCAAGTGACGAGCAAGTGCGTAGTCGCCGGCCGCCATCGACCTGCTCACGCTGTCTTCGTAAGACTGCACGTAGTCTACATTACGTACCGCAACGCTGTAGTGGTACGATGCCTGACGACGCAGTGCGGCCGCCTCCGCAGGCTTCGCCGATGCCGCCGACGTCGCCTCGGCCTCGGCAACGTAGCCAAGGTAAAAGTATGCGTGGGTAACGTAAAAAGCACATGCACTGAGCAGCAGCTCGAGACTCGAAGGAGCACCGGCACCCATGTTCTGAGTGAGGGAGCCGACAGCCCACGTTGCGCTAGTGAGGAGCGGCAGAGAGGAAGACATCCGATGGGTGCTTTGAATGCTCGCACCATCTGGGGCCTGCTCCTGCACGGCGGCTATACGCGCAAGCAGCTCTTGCGACAACTCGAGCAGACGTCTCAGCTGCTCGCGTGCCATTTCCCAGAGGCCCGCCTCGGCGGCGCACTTGCCGCTGTGGGCCAATACCCCCATCGAGGGCCCCCTCATCTTCATGTATTTAGTGTAGTCCTCGTACGCCTCGGCGAAGCACCGAAGCGCCTCACAACAGGAGGCACGCAGAAGGTAGCTGTCTAAGTGGAGTGGGCTCGCGACGATGCTGCCGCTGAACAACTCACGCGCCTCTGCGTAGCGTCCGTGAATGAGCTCCAACGTCCCCATCCGCCGGAGTACCTCCGCCAGCCAGAACGACCGCTGCGCGTCCTCGGCACAGTCGCCGCGGAACTGAGTCAAAGACTCCACAGTCAGCAAGCCGCGCGGCTCGGCGTCATTCTGCAGCACCGTAAAAGCAAGCTGAAGCTGCGCCTTTGCCTCTGCCAGTTGGCCATCACTGAAGGCGGTGTCTGCTGCGGCCAAGCAGTCTGGTACACTCGTGCAGTAACCTGCTGCGTCGAAGCCAACGGTGCCACGACCCCCCGCGGCACGGCCGCCCTGCACCGCTTTCCGCGAAGCGTACGGAATTCCTTTGGCGCCACCGTAGCGATCCGAGTAGGTGTGGTACAGCGGCGAGTCATGGTGGGAGTGCCAGACCGACTGCCAGTACTCCTCCACAAGCAGCCTCGCTTCTCTCTTACGATGCGGTGTGGTGACGGCATGGGAAGCGTCAGCACGCGCGGCAGACGGAGGAGCGACGCGCTGCTTTTTGCCCATCCTGCGGCCTCGTGATTGTCCCTTGACATCGGTCGGCGGTGGCGACGGTCCGTAGGCCAGTCGAGGCAGAGACTCCATTGTTTGCAGAGGGGGCGAAGGAGACACAGCAAAATAGAGAGGATGCGCCACTGAAGCATGCGTTCGTATTCTTTGTCCTTCCCATGATATGGGCGCTGGTGCACTACTGTGATACGCTAGGTTGAATGGAAAGCGACGCGCACGCGCATTCGCAGAGACATGCAAACAGGCAACAAACGGCACACACACACACACACATGGGCGAAGGATAAGGGGTGACGGAGCAGAAGGTGACGAGGGTAAGCAAAGAGGAGAAAACTCGGAGCAAACGATGTGTGGACGACGAGGGCCATGGAGAGCAGACACAGATTCACGCACACGCGACGAGTGGTACGACGCTGAATGCAGGTGTTGGTACTCTCACACCTGCGCGCGAGAAAGAAATCTCGTTTGTCAGCGACGGTTGGAAGACCTCCAACTTGCTGCCTCCGCGGCTCAGAAGGTGAAAGCTGCATTACTGCCGGTGCTGTGACTTTGCACATTTACCCACGTACACGGCACACTGTGACAATAGTGTGCTGCGTCTCTGACTATTGGCTGGTCCGATGCGCTCTCACAAGAACGGTGGCACCGTACACAGACAAAAAGCACCATCATCGCCCTCCCTTTCTCTCCCTCAACGTATTTTTTTTTCCTGTAAAGATGAGATGCTACTCTCGTGTTGTACGAAGCAAAGATGGTTCGCACATACGAGAGGCACACAAAGAGCAGTAGTGCAGAAAAACACCAAGGCGAAGCATAAGAAGTCTGACACCACGCCTACTGTACATGAAGCCGAGCTGCCTGCATCATTCCACTGTGCCAGCGCGCCTCCCTCCTTTTCTTACATATACAACGCACAAGCAGAACAGCAACGAGAGGGCACTACAGGGGAATGAAAGGAGCAGCGGCGGCGGTGCGTCGCTGGGCGGTTTTGATCGCCTTCCCGTCCCTCTCTCCTCCACCTTCTACTCAATTTCCAGTCCACAGATGGCCCGAGCGTCAGCAGTAGCGGCATGCTCGCTGGTAGCCATCGGCGTCGCTGCCGCAGCTGTCGGGACGGTGCACCTCTTGTCCATCGCGGCGTAGTCGACCCACGTCTTCCCAGCCGCCGCAAACTCCAAGCGGCGCTTCTCCATAAGTCGCTTTCGCTGCTGCGCAAGAATGTCGTCGCTGTTCAGAAGCCCCAGGCGAGGAATGAAAGGGCCAGTGCTATCGTCGATCTTGTCTGGGTCATCTTCCATGGTGCCTAGCACCGCCACGTTGCGATGCCACTCGCCGCGCAGGCACCGCTGGCGGCTCACGTAGTGCCACACACCGGGGCCCTCGCGCTCGCCGCTCGTCCAGTACCCCTCAAACCAATCACCGTTTCTCTGCTGTAGCACTGCCCATCCCTCGCACTTGTTGTGGCTGAAGTTTCCCTTGATCACGTCCCCGTTTGCGAGGTACAGCTTCCCCAGCCCATGTCGCTCATCCGCGGCAAAGTCGCCCTCATAGACCTCCCCGTCCCTGCCCCACTGCGTTCCACGACCATCGCGCCGCCCGCCAAGCCACTCGCCCTCGTACACGCGACGATACGGACTCTCTTTGGCGTCGCGCAGGAAAAGGGCACCGTGTCCCTCACGCTTGCCGCTGCGGAACTCGCCGCGGTACTTGAAGTTAGACTGGATGTGCTCGCCGAATCCGTCAAACACTGCGCCCTTCCACTGTCCTTCGTAGGTGGCCGTCTTGGCGGGGTTCAGAAAGACGATTTTGCGGGTGCTACGGTCATCAGCATCGACGCCACAGGGCGTAGGCGTGTCCTTCAAAGTACAGCTCTGCGGCTCCACGCTTGCGTTGCCTCCACCCCACACCTCCAACTGACCGCGCAAGGAGATTAAAGCTTCCTCCTGCTCAGTGCGGGGGCGTCCAGACGTACCGAGGTGCATCAGCTGAAGTACCTCCTCCCTGCCCATCGCCGTCTCCATGGCGCGCAGTTGCTGCAGCAGTCGTCCGCGCTCCGACGGCGTCAACACTGGCACGCAGGCCGCTACCAGGTTGCGATACAGCTGCAGATTCTCTAGCGTCTCGGTTGTTTCACTGTACGACAGAGGGTCCACGCAGCCTATGACGAAGCACGCCTCATGTCCGCACATGAGTTGCGACATCAGTTGTGTGTAGCGGCACTCCATGAAAAACGACTCGCTTCGTTGAATCAGGCGGTGGAGCTGTGCCTGGGTGCGGCACTGACCAACCCGCTTGGCGCGGTACTCGAGCGAGTGAATAACTGCCGCGTTCAACAACGTGCTACTCACATTCACCTGGCTGCCCTCCCGCAGAACCTGCTTTGGTGCTCTGTTGGCGCCGACTCTTTCTGAGCCTTTTGTATGCACAAACGTCACACGACGCAGCACGCACTGCTCACCAGCGTGTCTGTCAAGGGTCATGAGAGAGAGTTGCACAAACCCATGCCAGCGAAACTGTCGAGCGTAGCCGCGCCTCACACGACGCTCGTTACCTTGGTTCAGCAGCGCCTCGAAGGCACCAAAGTCCTTCACTGGTATCTCTGCCACATGCGAGAGGTACAGACGGCCAAAGCCATCGCGATAGACAGCGTGGTCGCGTGCGGTGCCGCTCGCTGCAGCGCTACCGTCTGCAAACGCTGCCTCGTCAATCGCAAGATTGTCATGGACGCCGTTGCAGTTCATCTCCCAGTACGAGAAGCCGACGCTGTACTCATGCGTGTCCTGCTGCGCCTCCAGTCGGCGGAAGAGTTCCCGCACAGTGTCTTGGATGAGCCCAGACTCGTTCGGGCTTCCAAAGAGTGTGTGGGTCTTGCCCGTCTCCGCGTAGCCCATGGCAATGCAGTTGGCGCTGAGCCCGCCCATGACCAAGTCGATCATCTCGAGTCCAATAGTGCAAAAGACGTCATTCTGGCGCGCATTTTGTGGGTAAAAGTAGTCAAAGTCGTACATGAGCCCATCCGCGGCATGTGGGGCAAAGGCAATGAGCTTATCTTGATCGGTGCGGAGTTGCACCTGTGTCAACGGCGTCTCCTCATCCGATGCCGGTCGCTCACGGACAGCGATGCGCAAGCGCTCGACCACCGGTGGATGGATCGTTGGCGGCGAATCAGTAGACCTCATGACTGAATTCGCAGCAACCCAAGAATCCGAAAAAAGAGACTGTGATCCGGGAGCACAGATGAACTCTGTAAGGAGGACGTCACCACGTAGAGTACACCGCCCGAAGTGAAGAAGGAGCAGCAAGGGCGCAAATGAACAAGAAAACAAGCGAGCCCCAATGAGACGGTTTGAGAGGCTGGCCTGGACAGCGTAGCGTGGGGTGGTGTCGTGTTGGAGTGTAAGGCGAGGCACAACAGTGCCAGAAAACACAAAGGGTGGCACTCCGTGCTAGACGCAGAAATTGGGATGGGATGAAGATTCAAGAGAAATTATGAAGAGGTGGCAAAACGCTACGCACAGACGATTATCATGTTGTGCCAAGGGAGTCGCTGCCCCTTCCTCTCTCGAGTTGCCCCATTCCCCACATGTCTGCGCTCCGTTCGTTCGTCTTGCTCGTGCAGGAGAGGGACGGGGTCCAGACTCAGGCAGGAAGGCGAGTCGACACAATAGCTGGCAGCGCAAGGAAGTTGCAGGGGTGCAGCCTCCCATGTTTGACGGAGACCCACCGTGAACTGCAGTGGGGGGAATGGCGTCAACATGCGCACGCGCACATGAGCACAAGGACGCACTCGGCAGAGACAAATGAGGTGGAGATGGGGAAAGGATAAGCTTCGCTTCTGCGTCATGCAGCTGCGCTAGTGTCCTTTGCTCAGGCCTTTTCTGTCGTACACGTTTTGTTTTTGCTCTTTTTCAATGCGTGAAAGTACGAAAGAAAAAAAAAAACAGAAAAGCAAAGAAACCTCTTCAACGCTGAGCTCAGTGCACGTGTGGGGAAGTCGGAAGAACTGAAGACAGGAAGTGGCCACCTGAGTGTCGGAGTTGACGCACCATCCAGCCCAATAGTAATTGCGGTGGAGAGGCTACGAACGCAGACACACGCCACGAAGAAGCAAACTGAAGAGAGAGACACGAGAGGAAGAAAAGAGCGAGAGGATATCCCCTGCTGCCGCTCAGGGAAGCAAGTTACTCGATCGCTCAGATTTCTCTCGGTCTCATGGAGCTGCTCACGCCAACGTTCGTACCTCGCTTCTCCATCCGCTCACCTCTGCATGGTGAAATCGCCACCTCCCGAGGGCTCTACCAGAATCACTCTCCGTACGCTACGATGCTCTTACTTCTTCGGGGCACTCTTCGGGGCTGGCACGCGCGCCTTCTTCTCCGACATGAAAAGCTGCACGTGGCAGGGGCTGCACATGTACGGTGTGATGCGGCCGTGGGCACGGAACGTGCGGCGGCGCATGCGGGCAGCCTGGTCTACCTGTACGTGCTTGATGACCATCTGGTTGGGGTCAAGACCCTTCTCGATGGCGTTGGCCTCGGCGTTCTTGAGCAGCGACATCATCGCCACGACGGACTTGCGCGGCCATCGACCCTTCGTCTGACCCCACTCCTTCGCCTGAGCGGTGCGGCCAATCTTGCCGTTGTAGCGCTTGAACGGGATGCAACGGGTCTTGGCGAGCACCTGGCGGTACAGCTGCTGAGCCTTGCGGAGTGGCATGCCGTTGATCACATTCGCGGTCTCGAAGGTGTTCTTGTAGTGGCAGCGGAGGTCGCTAACCTTCGCTTTGGCACTCTTCGACGATACCTGCGGCTTGCGGGAGTAGTGCGTCATGGTGAACAAGGAAGTAGGTTTCTACACAGCCATATACACATGCGGGGAACGAGGTGCACAAGAGTAATGAGGTCAAGGGAGAGGAAGAACATCCGCATGCCAATGCGCAGGAAATACGCGCGTGGGGGGATAGGGCATTGTACGTGCAAAGCAGAGAGATACAAGAGGCAGGCAGGCAGAGGTAAAGTAACAATAAGTGAGCAAGTGAATGCGAGGGTTAAAGAGCGAGGGGAAGCAAACAAGAGGACTCGGCTGGCTGATATCAATCGCATACTAGACGCGAAGCCCTCACTCAAACAGTGGTTACGCACGAGGAGAACGGAAGAGTGATGAGTCAGTCAGCGCGCCGCTGTGCACTCGTAGACCGATACCACCTGCAAGGCCATGCAAGAAATCTTTCGTTTTTTTTTATTTTAACGTATCCACTCTTCCATAGAAGATGAGTTCAGCACTACTCTACCCACCCCATGCCTCTCACAAGCCCATCGCGTGCTGCAAAGCAGTGTTCGATATGCGGTACAGCAAGACGCCAACCCAGCCATAGCAGCACGGTCCTTGTGTCAAACTCTACCTACCCACCCCTGCCGGCTCCGTAGGTCGCCTCACAGCCCTTACAGTGTGCCAATTGCCACCTCGTAAATTCACTGAGGTGGTTCAGGCTCCACACACCAGTAGACAGAGAGGCCCGGGTAGGATACCGCTTGAGTAGCGCTGACACTCTACCCATCACATGGATGCCGCAGGTCGCTCCTACGCCACGCCACACAGGACCTGAGCACCAACATGCGTAGTGAGGCGTCGCTCTGACTCAATCCACGTTCTAGGCACTTGGGTCTGTCACTGCCAGAAATGGTTCGGTATTGGTAGAGATAATGGCCATATGGCTTCCTCACAGAGTGAGAACCACTGAATACTGACATCATGCTGAGGTGTCCCCCGTCATCAGGCTGTGCGAGAGACGGAGAGAGAAAAAGGACCTCTGTCACTCTCTCGAATCCCACTGGAAGTACACCGGGTGCGAGGAGCCGAGTAGATATCTACAAAACTACATGACACGCCCTCTCTCTCTCTCTGCGCGGTTGCACTACATTCCGGGCCTGTGCATATTCATTGCTTTTGCGCCTATGAGCTCAGCTTGTTTTCCGCACGTGTGTGTGTGTGTGTGGAGTGCTCATCAAACAACGGCACCCGGCACTGCCATGAGGTGGGAGAGGGCTACTGGCGTGCATTTGTGTCGGCAAAGGAAGGGGGAAGGGCCTGCACGCCCCCCTCCCCCGGGATTCAGAGCAGTAAGTGGAGCAAATCACAGAAAGACAGTCTGCAACACAAAATGGAAAACCTCCTTGGTCGCCTCCTTACCCGTCGCCTTACGTTCATTTCATCTCCGCAGCACAGATGCCACTAGCGCCAAGGTTGCACGCGCATCGCAGCCGGAGACCGTCCATCAAGCGCATCACGAAGCACGTGCAAGAAAAAGAGGACAGCCATTCATCAAGATACCGCCATGTGCGTTTGCCCTCGTCCACTGTTAGTCTTGCAACACGCAGCCAGCGCGAGAATACTTGACAAAGAAGAAAAAGAGGCAGTGCGCACACGCATGCGCACGATAGTGCCGCTATGTGAAGTATAAACGCGGCGCAGCTGAACAAAACAGCGGCCTTGTGGACTAAACCTTGGCCGCCGTCCCTGCTGCGGCACCTCCGCCGAAGTTTCTGACAAAACCCGCGATTTTGGGAAACAATGACGTCGCGATTGGCTCAAGACGGTGGACTAAGAGGGGAGCCGAGGTAACTGTGAAGAGAAGGTGTAGCGGTACTAGCATCTTGTTGAATATAATGGAGAGAACAAGCGTCTTCCAGAACGGCGGACGCTTCTTCTCGTTCACCGCGACCTCATCCGAGCGCTTCACATCGAAGCCATAGGAGCGGGCAAGGCCAATCAGGTCAATGCGAAAGACGTAGAGGCAGGCGAAGACGCATGTTAGGGAGATGTTGTGGATGATGAGGTACCACAAGAGCCCGCCTGCACCGTAGGTTGCCAGTCGCTGCTTCAGTGACACTGACTTCACTCCCGCTTCCTTTGCAACTGTAGTGCCAGGGGTGCCGGCCGCGGAGGCTTCGGGAGCCGTGGACGGTCGGAAAACCGCACCCCTTTCGTCCACGCGGTAGCCGTTAGATGCATAGAGGCGAGGAAAGCGCGTAACAAAGCCCTCAGGAATGTCCCACGTCACCTCCATTGTTTTGATGTTTTGGTAGTACGGCTTTCCAGCGTCTAGTGAGTAGTGCTCTCGCCAGTACACACGTGGGTCGGAAGGAGAGAGCGGCTCGTCCTCGCTCCACGTGGCCGGGAACTCCTGGCTCGGGCTGACGGCGCGACGAGCAAGGTCGACACCGGGCAGCACTGTAGCATCAGACCCTAATGCATGCTCTCCGCACTGCCCTGGGGCAGAATTCACTGTGGAGTTCCAGCACCGTCCCCACAACGAGGACGACAAGGCCGACACACTCCGCACACAGTGTAGGTGTGTTACACACCGCATTTTCGTCTTTTTCGTTGGCGGCTAGCTCTTGTTTCTGAACTAGATTGAAGACAGTACCTGTGAGCTGAACGAGCTGGTGGATGACTGCGGGGGGGGGGGGGGGGTATTCGCTGCCCTCAATTAGACCCTCCGCCGCTCCCCCTGCCTATCTTTGATGCTTTGCTTGTCGGTGGCGTCCTCTGCCTTCGCTTGGTCCGTTCTCTACTTCTGTGTTCTGGTGCTTGTGTGGCTGTTGGGGCGGCTGCTTCAGCTTGGCCAACGGGTGTTGATGTGGTGGCGGAGATGAAGGGTAGGCGTGTGTGTACAAGAATGATACCCAAAAGAAAAAACGAGAGTGCGTGATAAGGGACTATTGTGTGGTGTGTGTACCTTCAGGGACAGTCTCTTAAGCCTATCCGGCGCGGAAAAGCGCCCTGCTGTAGCTGCTGTAGTGTGTCGGCGCAAGAAGTACTGAGTAATAAAAAGTACTGGGCATGTGCGTTTGCAAAGGAGGCATGAAAGCAAGGCGCTACCTCGCACAGAGAAAACGCTAATCATCCATGAATGCACCGTGAAGAGCGTGAGATGCAATAAAGAATCATAATAGGTGGCGGAAGATGAAAAGGGAGAAATGAATAGGCTGCTGGGGGATTCTATCACGTGCACCAAACGTATTTCTTTTTTTCATAGGATGACGATGAAGCCAGGTGCAACCTAGCCGAGGTACTGGAAGGGGTAGGGAAGAGAAGGTCATGGGGTGCCAAGATTAAAGCCCATACTCGCTTCCTAGACAAGATGCCAACTAGGGAGCCACAACACAGCACGCCAGGGCGCGCCTCTCCCAAGGAGGAGAGAGCAGCCTGCCCCGCCCTTTCTCTCACCGCCTTCAGTGGCAACGCGTACCGTAAACTGCGATCCACGGTGCACGCACACCCTGCATCGCTTCTAGCCGCATCAGGGGCCACCCCTCGCCGAGTCGCACCAACTATGTGTGTGTGTGTGTGTGTGTAACCAAAATAAGAAAGGAAAGAAAATCGACGGCCCCTCTTTTTTTCACCACTAGTCAAGAGAGGGAAACCAGCGCTGCAAAGAACACGGGGCGAAACATAAACAAAACTGAGAACGTAGTCCATTTGGCACGCGACGCACAGCCCGTGTGCGCCTCACGCAGCGGTCATCTCGGCAAGCAGCTCAGCGTGCTCATCCGTCGGATCGCGGCTGGGCTCCGTGTCCGCCCAGAGATCAGGCGTGAGGAAGCCGTAGGTCTTGCGCAGGGCGTAGAAAGTGGCCATGATCAGGTTGCCGTGGGTGCGGGTCTTGCCACGGGAGCTTGTGTACACGTCCTCAACGCCGGCGAACTCAAGGATCTTCTTGGGCACAGGGGCAGCGACGATGCCGGTACCGCGGGGCGCGGGCACGAGACGGACTGCGACGGAGCCGCACTTGCCGGTCACCTTCATCGGAATTGTGTGTGGCTCACCGATCTTGTTACCCCAGTAGCCGCGGCGCACCGGCACGATGTTGAGCTTGGCTGCAATCATCGAGGCGCGAATCGCCAGCGAAACCTCCTTGCCGACGCGGGCACCGATGCCGATGTGGCCGTTGCCGTCGCCGACGACGTTGAAGGCCTTGAAGCGGGTGCGCTGCCCGGCCGATGTAGCCTTCTGCACAGGGTAGATCTTCATCATCTCGTCGCGCAGCTGGCCCTCAACGATAAGGGTGTCAACGATCTGGTGCTCCTTGATGGGCATCGAGAAGAGAAAGATCTCTTCCAGAGAGGTTACCTTCCGCGCCTTCACGAGGCGACCCAGCTTGGTGCACGGGACCCACTCCTTCTCCTCACCTGGACCACCGCGGCCACGGCCACGGCCACCGCGACCACCGCGACCGCCACGACCACGGCCGAAACCGCGCTCAGCACGGGGGGCCTCGGCGACGGGGTTCTCAGCAGGTAGAACGTCAGCCATTGGGAACTAACTGTGTGCATGTGCATGCGCGTGTGTATGTGGGGGACGTCGATGGAAGAAAACAAGTTGAGGCAGCGCACCGTTGAAACGCAAAGCAGAGGGAGGTAGCAGGGAGGGGACAAGATGACGCAGTTGAAGAGAAACAAAGTTGTGTATGAATAAGAAAAGGTGCGAAGCAGAGGTGCGCACACGGTAGAAGACGTACAGCAAACGTAAGAGTGGCACCAAAGAAAACCACTACACGCTCTCAACGCTGCTCCTCTCGAAAAGCTCCACAGAGGAGAACATCGTGCATTTTGTTCGTTCAATACGTCTGGAAAAAGAGAAAGCAAACTCATAACAACGGAGCAAATCACCACCAAGGCGCCCGCGCCTCTTCACTCATCCCTGCACAGCTGCATCGAGGGGATGCCAATTAAGTAGTAGACAGGGCAAGGCCCTTTGTCAACTCAACTTCTTGAGAGTCCTTCATTGACTTTACACCCTTCTTGCATTCTGTCCCCGCCTACATGCCAAGCCTCACCCTCGGCCGCTTTAAGGTTCGGCATGCCATAATACTATGTGGAGATTCTCCGCGAAGGAGTCTCAAGGACGCCATTGTGGAGGCCGGGGCGCATTCGCCATGCAGCCGAGCCATGCGCCTCATCGGCCCACCCGGTCGGGCGTGGGAGGTGCCGCACGCTGCACACACGCGCACGCTGGCTCCCTCTTCCATTTCCGTCCACGTCACGGGGGCGTCTCTGGATGGCTTGCCCGCGTGTGCCTCGACAGGTGGGACGCTGCCATGAGCCTGTGGCGGCACCGGGCGCAAGCATGTGCATGCGCGCAAAGAGCACACAGCTTGCGCGGAGGGACCATAGGGGGCGGCGGGGTACACACGGCGGGGAGGTCCATGCAGCGCGAGCGGGATGCGCGCAACCACATCACTGCGCGCACGGCCACAGGGCGAAACGAGGTGTGCTCTCAGCCTCAAGCAGCCCGCGAGGCTCGCGTAGCATATCGGGCACAGCGCCGGCCCGGGCGCCCTCATAGTAACAACAGGCGCGGCGGGGAGCACCACAATGCCAGCGGGTCGCAGCCGCCGCACCATCTGCACTCCACGCTGCCGCTCCCAGTCACCCGCCGCTGCAGGAATCCAAAGCGTGGCCCGGTGCCCGTGCGGGACTGGGGGAGCGTGGTCCCCGGTCGCCCCGAGAGCCCAGCGTCCTTGTTCTCCTGGCGTCGGGCGGTGGCCGCCACGCAGCTCCTCTCTCACCGCGTCGCATCACCTACCGAGGATTCGGGGGATGTCGGCCTGGCGTCTGAGACCAAGAAGGGTTAGAGAGTAGAACAACGCACTCCCCACACCGAAAAAAAGATCACAGGGAGAGACTGGGGGCAAGAGCTGTGCTGCTCTGTCACATCGACCGCCCTTTTGGGGTTTTTCGCGTGACGGGAAGGGGGTTAGTAAAGGGTGAAAAGAGAAGAGGAATGCCTCCGCAAGGAAGGTAATCCTAATCCGTGTGTGTGCGTGTGTGCGTGTGTGTGTGTGTGTGTGTGTGTGTTTCGATACACACCGAGGTCAAGGAAAACACCAACCTGCGAGTAGAAGGCTCTGGTCTCCAAGGAGACCACGTAATGCGCCTCTCTCCCTGCCTTTGTCACACGTGGTGGTGGTGGTGGCTGCTGGCCTATCTGCAGTCGATCTCCCGGCTCCACGGGATGTATGTGTCGAAGCAAAGCCCGCAGGTGTGACTTCTCTGTTCTCTTCCTTGCAAATGAAGCACTGCAGTACAGAGGCGCAAAAAGAGCACCGTGCCGACGTCGTCACCGTTGTCTGCCTCTCGTATGCCTCTTGCTTTCCCTTCGCCCTCGTTTCACAGTAGTAGCCGCTGTAGGTTAGCAACATAGGGAAAGTAAAAGGGGGGGCCTCGAAGGTAGAGAGAGGAAAGGAGGCGAAAATTAAACAAAAAAGAGCACGTCTCAATGTGCGCGTGATGAATGTATAGCCCACCCCACACAAACACAAACGTGCATGTTCACGTGCGCACTCATCTACACCGGTCATGTGAGCAGTGAGAACGCGCGCCAGGGGGAAAGAGTCGAAAAGACTTCCCCCTCTCCCTAGTTGCGTTCAGTTGGGAAGAAGGACTCAGGGTTAAAGCCGATACGTGAATTCTTGTCCATTGACTCGAGTGCCTGCATGTCTTCCTGGGAAAGCTCAAAGTCGAAGACGTCAAAGTTTTGCCTGATGTGCTCCTCGTGGCTGGACTTGGGGATGACGATCACGCCGAGTTGGACGAACCAGCGAATGATAACCTGCGCTGCAGACTTCTTGTGCTTTTCCGCCAGTTCTGCAAGCTTAGGCTCGGTCAGTAGGGCACCCTTGCCCAACGGGCGCCATGCTGTCAAGGCGATGTTCTTCTCAGCGCAATACGCGCGGAGCGCCTTCTGCTGAAAGTGAGGGTGCATCTCTACCTGGTTCACCATCGGTGGTACCTTGCAGTTTGCCAGCAGGTCATCAAGGTGGTGCGGCTCAAAGTTGGACACGCCAATCGCGCGCACCTTCTTCATCTCGTACAGCTTCTCGAAGGCACGCCACGTCGAGATGTACGAGCGATTTGGCCCCGGCCAGTGGATGAGGTACAAATCCACGTACTCCACCCCAAGAGCCTGGCGACTCTGCTCGAAGGCGGCGAGGGCGTTGTCGTAGCCATGGTCGTAGTTCCACAGCTTCGTCGTGACAAATATATCAGAACGCGGCACGCCGCACTCACTAATTCCCTGGCCAACGCCCTTCTCGTTCCTGTAGAAGTGCGCGGTGTCGATGTGACGGTAGCCAGCGCTGACAGCCCACTTGATGTTCTGAACGACTTCACTGCCATCCTTCGCCTCCCATGTCCCGATGCCGAGCTGGGGCACTTGCACCCCATTACTCAGGGTCACGTAGGCACACTTACCAGTCATGATGACGCGCTCGAGAAACCAATACGGGGCCCACTGAGAAGAAAGCCCTGCCCTAGACCGAGTCCAAAGACTGCACACCAAAGGAGAGTCAATGAGAAACGTGTCTTCTGTGCGGCTGATCACCGATATGAGGATCGTTTTTTTTCTTTTTTTGCGGTCGTTAAGCACGGTCGATGTTGCTCCGGCTTCTGCGGCTGGTCCTTTCCTTGTGGGCTGCACTTCTGTATGGTCCCTGAGTCCCAAACGACAAAGAGAGACAACGGCGGAATCAGTAAAGAGAGAAACACAGTAGAGCATTTCAAGAAAAGGAAGTAGGAAAACAAAAAATAAACACAGCAGAATAGAGAACGCACGCAATAGAAGCAAAGGCAATGTAGAAAGAGGAGCGGCAGGATATCGATCCGCTGCCAAGGCCTCAGGCAAATCAGATATCGAGACAAACGATGCCTTTCTCTCTCTCCTCTTGCCTGCTTGCGTGCCAGTTCGAGGGTATACCCCAGCGTGGCACACAGACAGCTGGTGGACACAACCGCGTCGAACGAGGTTCTACGTGAAAAATCTGGCGCAAGCACCTGCGTGTTTCCCGTGCTGTGTGTCAGTTCAGCAACCATTTGATTTCCTTTTGCAGTTGATCTTCTTGTTGCTTCAAAGCGGAAGAAGAACAGCATACAAAGCACCGCAAGCGCACGTGGCTGTGGATGCGGCTGTGCACATGTCACTGTTTCTTCCCCTTGTCCCTCCAAGTGGGTCAGGCAAAAAATTCGTTTCCCAACCTAATAAAGAAAAAGACTTCACATTACTATACATATTGTTGGTAGCGCGCGCTCCGACGCCACGGCAGTGGCCACTACTAGGCCTTGTACTGCTGCGCGGCACACTGAATGCGTCGGGGGAGAAGAAGTCGCTCCATCTCTTCAAAGCAGCTGCTGGCGAGAGTGGAAGTGTGAAACTGCGGCTGAAAGCCGCTGTCTATGTGCAGCAGCGACGGGCACGTTTGTGCCAAGTCAAGTAGGAGTGGTATAACATCGGCCTCCCTGTCTGCCATTCCACGGGACCACAGGGAGAGGAACTGCAGCTGATGTGGCGCAACTTTTTTCAGAAAAGCCACCCACTCACCAAGCCCCGCCACCGTTGGGGCCTCTACGTCACCGAGCAGCAAACACGTGAGCTTCTCGGCCACCGCGACCGGCAGTACCGGGTTCCGCGCGGCGCCGACACAGGGGGTGGTCAAGCCAGTCGCGGTGCAGTTGAGTCGCCGCATTGTGACCGGCAGGTATTCCAACGCAACAGCCATCCCGCTCGAGCCGAGTAGGGGGTTCTCCTCCACCGACAGCTCTTCGAGTGCCGTAAAGTGTCTCAAGAGCAATCCCAGCGCTGCACCATCCACCTCAGAGGCGAGCTCATTGCGAGCCAAGTGCAGGATCCGTACGGTCGGGCTATAGGACGCGTCCGCTGGCGGAAGTGCCTCAGACCAGGCCTGGAGATGGCGAAGTTGTAAGCCCACATGAGAAAGCGAAAGAGAGGTGAGCTGGCCACATACAGCGGCCAGTGCCGCCACTTCCTCCTGCCACAGACAAGCGGCAATGTTGTTGTGGTTCATGTTGAGGTTGCACAGCGCGCTGCCCGGCCGCGCCGCAGTCATCCATAGCTCGTAGATATACGAGTGTGCGTGCCTCTGCTGCTCATACGCCTCGTCAACGCCAAGCTGGTTCCCCTCCAGGATTAGGGTAACCATAGACGTGTTTTGGCGCAATGCCTCGGCTACCGCCCGTACATCATCGGGGTGCAGGTGACAGTAGCCCATGTCCAGGTGACAAAGAACACGGTTCACGGAGAGCATTTCAGCAAATTCAGCGAATTCCGGAAAGATCGCCACACCATCCACCGGTTGCGCGCGTTTCTTCACCGGTGCGCTGGAGCCGATCGGATTGTGACGCAAACACAGCGCCTCTAGCACCTTATTTGTTTTGAGCACCTCGGCGAGGGCCTGCACCCCGTTTCGGCTGATGCCGCAGCTACCCACATCGATGACGCGAATCGTGGTCATGCCTTTCTTCGTGAGAGCAACAGATACGTGCGGAAGCGCTTGGGCGGCCCACTCCTGCCACTCCCGTTGTTCCTCTGAGGTGAAGTCACTAGAGCCATTGGTGTCACCGTCGCCGTCCGAAGCTGGGTCCCCATCGAGGCTGCTACTGCCGCTATGTGGTCGCTCCACATTTGTAAGCAACACTGGCGGTGCCTCCTTGGCGTACTCATCCTCCTCGTCCAGGTCCGATAGAGCAGTGGAAATGCTCGTGCTGCGAGCGGTGACGAAAGCCGGCGATTCACGTTGCGCCTTCCGCAGCAGCGCCCGCCATGCCTTCTTCTCCTCTCGTACGACAGCACTGCGGGTGGCACCGAGCCTTTCCCCAAATCTGTCCCGCATGGTACTGATCGCTTCCAGACGCTGTGTCGCCTCGTCCTCTGACAGCGGCACTTCATCGCGTAGTACACAAGCAAGTCGCTTGCACCCGCGGTCACCGACCTGGTTTCCACACAGCACCAGTTTCTCCAGTCGTGACCAGCCACTACGGCGGCTGCAATACTCCTCTTTCTTCTGCTGCCTCTCAGCGGCTCGACGATTGGCGATTGGGCCGCTGTTGGCGGCAACGACGTTCCGTAGCTCTTGACAGTACTCGTGAGCGAGCTTGCTACGCTCCTGCACCTCACTCTGAGAAAACACCTTCAGCTGCTGCCGAATGCGCTTCTGCTGGGCCTGACGTTCCTCTTTTTCTTGGCGCTCACGCTGCTCCTGTGCCTTGGTCATGTGGTCAGCCTCCTCGTCGTCCTCAGAACAGTCCTCATCCTCGATGTCGACACCTGCTTCCTCGTCGTCACTCTCGTTGTCACCAGTGGCGTCCTCGCTCGCGCCACTCTCGCTGGCGTCCGGTGATGGAGTAGCATCATCGTCGTCGCTGACAGTCTCGTCGTCTGTCAGAGCGGCGTTGCCATCATCTGGACCAGCACCACTAATGAACATGGCATCATTAAGCCTCCCCTCAAGGGACCACTCTGTGACCTCCTCGGGGTCCTCTCCCAAGTCTTCAGGTAACAGTTTGGTGTCAGACTCTATGAGGGCGTCAACGAGAGCAACAACAAAATCGGTGTCTAAGTTTGTGTTGGCGAGGTTTAGTGACGTAAGAAACTTGTTTACCTTCACAGCCTCGCAAAATGAGGCTGCGAGGCCTGTACCATCCGAGTCTGCAGAGCCAACCCCGAGATTGCTCCGCTCGAGGCTTAAGCACTTCATCTCCGTTCTCGTCACGGCCTCCACCAGTGCGACGGCAGTATTTGTGAGCGTGCAGTCCACTAAACACAATTCCTCCAGCTTTAACGAAGCGCCGAGAAACTGCGCAAGGATATTATTCGCTGTCGCTGCCGAAGCTCCGCATGCAACCAGTCCTCTCAGTCGGTCCATCATCGGCTTACAGTTCATGAGAGGCATGATTATCTCGCCCAGCGATGTAATAGTATCAGTGGGAGGCAACACAACAAGCTTTGCCACGGCATCAAATGCGAAAAGTCCATTGGAATCAGCAGAACGGCGCGCCAGAAAGGACAAAAAGGTGTCAATGGCGTTGGAAGGGATAGCGAGCTCCGATGCACTTAAGGGTGTTTGCTCCATCGCTACTGCATCGAGGCACACCACCACGTCTCCAGACAGCACAGAATCTGCAACGAACGGCGTAGGAACACCAATGTGAGACGGCCATAAGGAACGGTTCGCGTTGGAGCAAACAATAGCGGCGTCGAATCGATGAAATCGGCGTTGAAAAGCATCAGTCAGCGCCTCGGCAGCATGAGTTGCTGAGACGCTGTTGTTGGCAGCGACGGAGGCACCCCTTTTAGCTGAAAAAACGTCGCTTCGAATACAATCACTGCGCGCACGGAGGTCTGCCTTTCTGGATCGTGGCGAGACTGTGGCATCCAGGTGAGCACTAAGAGATGGACACCACGACCGCTCGGTCATTTTCACTACTTCTCACTAAAAGCGCAGTATCCAGAGAAAAAAAAACGCGCCCCTTCCCAAGATGCGTTTTTTTTCCTTTACTGCCTCCTGGTCCCAGTCCGAGACCAGCACGTAGCTATGAAGCGTTATCAGTAGCGGCTGTAGGGCCGTCAAATATAGATCAGAAAAGGAGCAACAGGGCAACAACAAAAGAGCAGAGTAAGCAAGTATACGAAGGAGCACAGAAATGCAAAGCGACAAATCAGCTGCGAGCAGCCCGCGAGGCTCGCGTAGCATATCGGGCACAGCGCCGGCCCGGGCGCCCTCATAGTAACAACAGGCGCGGCGGGGAGCACCACAATGCCAGTGGGTCGCAGCCGCCGCACCATCTGCACTCCACGCTGCCGCTCCCAGTCACCCGCCGCTGCAGGAATCCAAAGCGTGGCCCGGTGCCCGTGCGGGACTGGGGGAGCGTGGTCCCCGGTCGCCCCGAGAGCCCAGCGTCCTTGTTCTCCTGGCGTCGGGCGGTGGCCACCACGCAGCTCCTCTCTCACCGCGTCGCATCACCTACCGAGGATTCGGGGGATGTCGGCCTGGCGTCTGAGAGGGGCGGCCAGGTCCGTAATCCATGCTCTTGGTATCGACTCCTCGGGCCATGGCAATCTTGCAGGCATGTCAGCTTTGCCGCTGTGCTCCAATGCGCAAAGACCACAGACAAATGAAGATGCAAGGCGCACGCAGCGGTCTCGCAGCCCCAGACTGGATAGCCCAACAAGTTGCACTGTGCCACCCTTCTCCGTGGTAGGGTCCGTGTTGAGGGCCATGAGAAAAGAGATCGAGTCTGTAAGAAAAGCCACATTTGTTTCAATGCTCTTTGATTGACCCAGTCATCCTTGCAGCAGGTCGGGGGTCAGCTCCATCGCTTCAAACTCAGCGCAATAACTGCAAGCAAAAGGGGGCTGCGGCCTCTTGTAACTGTTCCTGCGAGTGTGCTACGCTCATGCAGCATCGCAGCTGCTTCTGACTTGGTATCCGTTTGGTGCCGCACTACCTGCCCAGAGTGAGCAAGGGAGCATCGCAGAACGGGAGAGCTGTTGCTTTCATGGTGCTTTTTTTATCGAAAGCGTTCGTCGGCAGCCCACGAGTGAGTACTATTTTGAGGTGCATGCGACTGTTGCGCATGAAGGAAGTGGGTGCGTGTAGAGTTCCAAAGGGCTTGGTGACTGCATATCCGTAGAAGAACTGCCGATTCGTTCTAACAACGCTGTGGTCCTGGTTGCCCCCGCTTCCGCGCCCCATGCACAGGGTGGCCTCCTCGCATCCTTGAGGAAGAATGCAGGCGGGGCAGCGTGACAGCACTGTGGGGTCGAGGGGCAGGAGATCGACCTCCTTGACCAGGCCTCCGTTGTCTGCGTATGATGTCGTGCGACTATGACTGCAGCTGCCTTGGCGTGAAAGTGCGCAAGGACCTTCCTGGAGTTTTTGCTAGGACTATCCCACCACGCGGTGGCGCTGCAGAGTAGCTTCGATTCATCCACAGTTGTGTAGAGAGAACAAAGAAGATCCTTTGACGGTCCACGCTCTGGCATGCATATTGCACGCAGCTTGACCAGTCAAACCGTGGGTACCTTGATAACTTCTGCAACGTGTCGGCCAGTGCCACACATTGGGTGAAAGTCCACGCCAAGAAGGGGGTAGCGATCCTCTTCCAGGTACATTCGTAGAACGGAGAGTTTCAGCTGGTGGCGTTGCCGCGCACCATGGAGTGCGTACTCCGTTTCAGTGGTCTCACACAGCCCCATGAAATGCGCCAGAGTCCAGCCCTCAACCCTCCAGAGAGAGGATTGTAGCGTTGTTTGTATAACGTCCTCGTCTGCGGAAAATGTAAGGAGTGTGAGGTCATCGGCAAAGAAGCTGTGGTGTAGTACGGGTGTCTAGCTGAGCTCCACGCTCAGAAAATCCACTGCAATGAAGAAAAGAGGACCTCAGAGAGATCCCTGTGGAACACCGCGTGTAAACTTTGTCCTTCGATTTCGCTTTGTGGAAGCGAACACGGGCACGACGATCGCCTGAAATATCCACGATCCAGCGAGTAAGGCGCAGGTCCATGCTGAACTTCCTCATTGCCGTGATAGTAGTGCCGCAATCTACCGAGTTAAGCACAAGCGTGGCCCACAAACAGTGCTCCTATCCTAGTACGTGGCTAGCCCTGCGCTACCTTCTGGAAGAGCAAGCGCAAGGGGCCGCAGTTAAGCGGTGAGGACAGAAGCCAAACTGCTGTGGTTGAAGCGTTCCTTCCAGCTAGTCCTACAGTCGTCACGAAATAATTTGCTCGAGTAACTTGCGCAGATTGCTGGTCAGCGTCACAGGTTGGTAGGACACCGCATCGTTATCGGGAATGTACAGCTTCCAGAGGGGTGCCAATAGCCCACTTTCAGCCGGGAAGAATGGAAAAGGACTCGGGAAGAAAAAAGAGTAAGCGCCCAAGGGGGCAAACAAAACAGAAAAGCAGCGAACACAAACTGAACCACGCGACAGCCATGACACCTCACGTGTGCGTTCCCTACCCACACACTCGCCCTCCCCTTCCTCGCCTCCTAATCCCCACCTTTCCTGCGCTAAACACGCCTCTGGTTGGCGGAAATAGAGAGAAGGGTAGAGTCGAGGAGCCGTCAGTCGAGGAAGAGGCTCCCCATCCACTTGAAGAAAAGAGGGCACCACCTTGGTGAGGGAAGAAAAGAGAAACGACATCGAACGCAAGACTGTTAAGAGTCTTCACCTTGATAGGAAACGTCAATCGAGTAGTATATGTCGGGAAAGGGGGGGGGGGGTATACACGGCGCGCGGGTGAACAGGGTGGGTGGGAAGACGCTGCTTTCCACTTTTCCCTCCGGCTTCTATTCTGAATCGCTTGACTGCCGGCTATGCCCTCGCACAAAGGTGGCCAAATGCCATCAAGGAGCGGCCTGCATGGACTGAAATGACGGTTGTGTAGATACCGTAGCCACCAAGTGACACTAGTGAACCACCAAGGACGAAGGCGAGAGAACCGATGATAAGGTAGTTCAGGCCGTGCCCTTTGATGTACTCCATAAACACAAACTGCCCTAGGGAGCCACTGCACAGCCCAACAATGCAAAAGACGATGCCAAAGTCGACGACAAGGTGGCCCGTGACGAGGAGCTCCAGTACAGACGAGAAGGCGATAAAGAGGGTGGCCATGCCGCCCGTCGCCGACGCTTGTTGAGGGACTAAACCCACCTCGTTCAGCACAAACCCCAGAACAAGGCCACCGCCGATACCAAGCATGGCTGCTGACGCACCTGCAATCACTGCCACCATCGGGTACATAACTGTGTTCTTTTGAGTCCAGGCGAACGTGACCTGCGCCGAGTCGGACTCCACCAGTTTGCGCAGCTTCTCATAGTTGAGGTAGAAGACGGTGCTCAAAAAGACTAGGGGTATCAGCACACACAGCCAGTACAAGAGGCCGCCACACACCAAGTACATCCGTAAAATGTTAAACAGTAGCAACACTAGGAAACAAGTGAAGTTCATGGCAAGTTCCTGCTGCGGGTACTGCGATTGCGGTGGGTTCTCAAAAGCGGGAAGGCTGTGCGCTGATGTTGCCAAAACCGTAGTACCCTGGAGGGACTCGCTCTTGGCATCGACAGCCCTATTGATCAGCTCGTAGCCCTGCCTCTCGTCATTGTTGCCATAGTTCCCTTGTTGTGACGCAGCATTCGCGCCATCTGCCTCCACGGTCGCCTGCCACGCGTTCGTATCCTCCTTGTACTGCTTCACCACCTTCACTAAGGTGCGGTAGAGCGCGGTGGAGAGTATCACAAAGAGAAGAAGGAGGCGCAGCACATCAGGGAAGAGCTTGCTCAAAATCCCGCCAATTAAGGTACCGATAAGACCAAGTGGCAGAATCAGGCTCAGATATTGGTAGTTGATCAGCGGACGATCCCAACTCGAGTCGGGGTGCTTCTGCTGCACGATCAAGTACATGCTGACGGTACTCTGTCCGCAAATGGTGGCCTGCGACATCCCCACTGCAAACTGCATGGGAATCTTCATTATACCGCAGAACAGAGGCACCAGAATGCCACCACCACCGACACCAGAGATCACGGAAATGGAACAGATAAGGAAAGTGCCTAGCATCGTAAAGATGGTTCGCGCCCCGAAAAGGGAGGTGAAGCCGCGCACCTTGCACTTGCCCGAGGTCATGTCACAGGACATCGCGTCAGGGTAGCAGTCACTATCGGTGCGACAAGCGATGCAGATCTGTGCCTTCTTGTCGCACGCAAGGTCACCGCACTGCACGCGCTGGGTATTAAAGTCACACCTGGTCTTTGCAGCGGTCACATTACTCAGCAAAAGCACCGCCATGAGTGCCAGGCCTAGAGCTGTACACAGCTTCACGCCTCGGCCTCGCTGCATGTTTGACATCAACGAGGAGAAACAAGAGCACCTAGAGGAGTACGAAAAGCACAAATAAAAGAGAAGCTCTGAGGATGGAGCGATAACCAGATCGATGCACGTGCGTACGCCAACCAGCGTTCACTACGTAGGTTATCTGCAAAGAGCAATAAATAAGTACAGGCGGTGAAGCATAAGAACAGGCAAGCAATACGCTGGAACGAAGGGGACGAAAAGGGCGTGTGTGGTGGTGAAACAGGCGCACCACCACAGTACCGATCGTTACCGCTTACAGAGAGCGACTCGTCGGGCGCGCTGCAGCGGGGGGGGCGGGAAGTCGTTGAAGAGGAAAGACACGACGCCGTGGACACAAGAAAAGGGGAAACCGAGGAGAAGAGCATGAGGAAGAGGAAATATATGATGGCGTAGGAGACAGCGGCCATCGAAAACTCAGTGCCGTCACGACGAGAGGCAAGAACTTCCATTCAATGCGCAGTATTCAAGTTTGGCTCATCTTAACAATGTGCACACAGGGATGAGGGAAAGAAAAAAATGAGAGGCGCTGTCTATTGTACAACTGACAAGCAGCATCCATGGCCACACCTCTCATCACAAAGAGAGAGGGGGGCTGTCGTCAGGCACTCTGGTGCTGACTGGAGGAGAAACACACCACATCCCACTCCCTTTCCCCCCCCCCCGCCATGCTGCCCGAGCGCATCAATCCAAGAAGGGCCCAATGAGGTGTACTGCAGTGAGGTTCTCACTGCATGTCTCTCTGATGTTCTTTGCATTGTTGTTTGCTTCTCTATGCCATTAGCACGAGACATGGAAAAAAGAGTCAAACAGTAAAGCGGCTACCCCACAACAGAGAGAGAGAGAGACGTGATGTAACCGAGCGGAGCAACAGCTATACAGTTAGCGCACCGACAGTAGCACCCTATTGCTGTACACCTTCTGCCAGTTTCACATCGACAAAGACAGCGTAGGTCTTGTACCAATTTCAGCAGCCCTACACATCAACCTGCTCTCTTTCTCTCCAGCGACGGGACGGAGATGCATTCAGAGGCCCACATGACACAAAAAAAATTGAACAAGGACTAGCGAGAAGAACGTGGCATGCTACAAAGCTCTGGCTCACTGCCTCGCGATGCCGCGGTTACAGCAGCTTCCGGCGACCACGCTTGAGAGACAAGCGGATCTTGCGTCGGCGGCCGGCGTTGATCTTCCAGGAACGCCCTGCAAACGACTGGAAAGCGCGAATCTGCGTAAACGGGACACCGTCGGGGAAGTGAGGCGTTTCAGGGCCCTTTTTGATGCGTTGCAGATCGAGCGACCACTGGTGGTCGAACCACGGCTTGCGGCGCTTCCACACGAGCGGCTTTCGGCGGCCACGCTGGGCCGGCTGGCCAGTACCACAGCTAATCTCCTGCAGTCGCTCTGGGTTAAGAAGTGGTGTAGGCATGGACTTGTTGTGAAGAGGCAGTATTGAGGTGGGCCCCATGGCGGTGGGCGGATGCTCAAAAATGTAGGAACATGTGTAGCACGTAGCCTTGATTAATGGGACAACGCACTTGGTGATACTGCGGACCAACATGGCGGGGTGTCAGCGGAGCTTTGCTACGCAAGACTGGGAGAAGACAAAAATGATTACAACTGGGTGCGGAAGGGGAAGGAAAAGTAAGTGGGCCTCTCTCTTTCGCTCACCTGGGCAAGCTCGCAGGTGCCAATTCTGTACTAGTGTGCGTCTTGCGTAACTGGAAGAAAAAAATAGCTCCGCAGCAAGACAGAAGGAAAGGGGGTTGAGGAGTACAGAATGGAAGAGAAGACAGAACAAAGGTAGGAGAGGCAGCAGCAACAGCCGTAAGGAGCAAAGAAGAGAAAGCATGCAGTGAGAAGATCGAAGTGCTCGGGGAGCAAGGCCGTCAAAGAGGCACACAATCCTCAACCACGAAGGAATTCAAAGTCCCTGTGTGGCGATGCGCTAATAAAAAGTGCAGAGTTGCTAAGACTCGGCATCTCCTTCCTGTCAGTTACTTTTGTATTTGATTTGTTCTCGTGCATAGCAGATATTCCTGTTATGTACACACTGCCCGCGTCGCGGCGGCACGTTGACTTATATTCGATAACATATCCCAACGCATAATGTCAAGAAGGCGGCCAAGCGATCACGCGTAGCGCAGGTGAGGAGGGAGGATGACCGCCGATGCCTGCAGACCCGTCACAAGTGGTACTTGCTGTTTCGAAAAAATGCAATGCAGCAGCTCTTGCAGTGGAGCATGTTGAAAGAAAGGCAGTGTGGGCACACGTGGCAGTCACACGCCATGCACACGCGCGAGCACTGCGTACACACTACCGCGCCGCACGTGCACACGACATTACGGTAGCACTGGTGCATCCACGCCGGTGGCATCGACGCGCCAAGTGGGGCTACTGGTCGGGTACCAGAAAACATGAACACGCTCGTTTCAGCGGGCGGGGCGCTTTATTACTCTGCTTAATTGTTGGGTGTGCGCTTGCACGTATCTTTGTCTGTTGCAGAGTGAAGAGGGCGCGGACGGGGCGAAAGTGACGAGAGAAAGAGCGGATCAAGCACAGCGAAAAGAAACGAGAGCCACTGTGGAAGAAATACTTTTGAGACTGGAAAACACCATCCTACCCCCTTCCCGTGCTTCAGCTCTATTATCGCAATTCTTTTGATGAGCAATTCACCCTCGGGATGCCAGCGTGCCCATCAAGCCGGGAAAGCGCCCACTCAGAAGCGAAGATAAAAAGACCCAGAAGCAGAAAAAGAGAGGGTAGAACAACACAGACTCAGAGAATGTAGCAGGAGGAAGCGATGGGGAAAAGGGTAGGTGCCACTGAAGAGCGTATAGTAGATGCCAGTTATCAAGAGTGGACTGCTGACCTAGCTTTTTCCGTGCTTCCCTTTTGGTGTACCCCTTTCGCACAATGACTGTAAGGGAAAGACATGGCCAACATGAGGGGCGAAGAGCAAGTGGAAAAGAAGGGAGTGAAAGCGGAGAAACATAAGTCTCTTGCGAACGTCCTCAAAGCTCCAGGGACGTTTTCCCCTACATAGAGTCTTCTACCTCGTGATGGGAGATGGGGAAATGAGTGATGCAAAGAGGGCTGTGCAATTTGCAAGAGTGCACTGCCACTGTCAGCACTAGCCACGAGCAGCCTTTCATTCTGAAGATACCCGGTTGAAGAGTCGCGGCACTTATTGTCGAACGATTCTTCGTTCTTGCTGTTACTGTTTTGCCTCCGCGAATCCGCCTTGAGCGAACATCATCCTTTCTCCAGTTTCCTACACATTCGAGAAAGGGCTAAAAAGAAGAATGATCTTGTTGAACGCGCCACAGAGCAAATATGCACTGTTGTTCTCAGCATTTCTATTTTGTTTGGTGTTTTCGTTTGTTTGTTTTTTGTTCAAAAATGCGGTCTTCTCTGACATCTTCATCGACAACGTTGTACCTACGCAAGCGCACACGCGCACACACAAACTCACCAACCCGCCTAATCGAGATGAAAGGGAAGAAAGAATATAATGAGAGGCACACCAACACGCCTCGACTACTCCCGCAACGAGGAAGAGGGATCTCGCCAGATATAATCAAGAAGCACAACAAAGGAACTATAAAGAGGACAAAGAGTAAACTAAATTTAAAAAGGAAATTGACAGAGAAGCACTACACGCGAAAACGGATGTGGGTTTGCCGCAAGCCTTCACTTGGGGGCAAGGGCTGAAGAAGCAGCGATCACGTGAAATTGCCTGTGCACGAATCTACCTCTCTTACTCCACTTCCCCCCCCCCCCGTACCTTCGCTACACACACGCAGAGAGAGAGAGAGAGAAAGAACGAACGACGGCAGTCTTCCCACCAGTGCGAAGTAGAACCGCCAGTGGGTATTACAAATCAGTCCTAAAGTGCAATGCAGAACTGACCTTCACCCCGGGCTCCACCCCCCCCCCCAGCAAGTTGGCCAACACCAACTCACTGTCGCAGTCCATCCACAGTATCAAACCACCGACCATACCAAAGAGGAGAGCGGTGTGAGTTATCAAAGCACCGCACGCTAGCCAAAGGCAAAGAAAAGGGAAGAACATCAAAGCGCAGAGGTGAAGCCAGTAGAGGGAGATAAGGGGACAGCGGAAAAAGGGGGAGGAAGAGGCAGCGTGAGATAAGCAGATGAGTATTTGTGAAGCATACACTATTCACACGCACGTACTGAGCAGGTGAGACAAGGCCGCCACCATGGCGTGCGACGACTCTTCAGGTGCCGGGAAATGCTCTTCTTTTGCTGCTTGAGTGCTTTTCCTGGGTTTGCAGGATACACAGCTGGTGATTAGTAGCCAAGCTTGACGAGGTAATCCGCAATGCGCTTCACTGTCGTGTTGCAGTCCGCAGGGTTCACGGCGGCCGCGTGAGATGCGTTCTTCGCAAGAGCCTGCTGGAGCGAGGAGGTGTCACCGGGGTCGCCGTACACGGCAACGATGAATGCCTGCTTCGTAGTGTAAATGCATCCGCCAGCCGCACCCTTCTTGAAGAAGATGTGCTTAGTGTCGCCATCGGTGCCGCACTGGAGGCCAAAGAACTTGACACCGTAAATAGTGACACCAGAGGACTGCACAAGCGAGAAGTCGGCCAAGCACTTCTGAATATGTTTCACCTCTTCCGGCTGCGGAATGTAGCTACCGCCGTACGCCCAGTAGCTGCCGTCAGCAGCTCCAATAATGGCGGCGCTGTGCATGTTACCGCTGCCGATAAGGCTGTCATCAACGTACGCCTGCCACGACATGGTGATAGTTGCTGACAAGCAAAAAGTAGAAAAAGGTGAGTGAAGCTGTTTGGTCACGTTTTTTGCTTGTTTTGGAGGCAACAAAGCAGGGTCCTTTTGTTGCTGTGCTACGCGGATATATGAAAGCATGAGGCGCAAGTACAAGAATAGGAAGTGAAGGAGAGTGAAAGAGAGCGTGTATACGGCCATCTAGTTCTCAGACGCTCATGAAACTGTTCGATATTTCAACGCTAAGGAAAGAATGCGGAACTGCCCACACACTTTCTCACGCGCACACGGAACGCTCTTTGTTTTCAAAGGTCAGCACCACCACAAGGCGTAATACTGTTGCGCGCCTTTGAAGAGAGAAGATAGCAAATAGCATTGCCTCATTCTATATTGATCACGTATACAGATACACGGGTAAGCCGAGCGGCGGGGAGTGGGGTAGACGATGTCTCAGCTGACACAACCCTGCATCAACCATTGGGGAAACGAGAAGAAAGTGAAAATGTCAACACGGCAGGAGAAAGCTCCGCTGAGAACGCGAAAACAAAAGTCAGTGCGATCAGTGCCGAAAAAGAGAAGCAAATTGAGAGGAGGTATACAAACAAATAGCCAGTTACTCTCAATGGAAAGCGCTTCCAAAGAAAGTGAAAAGAACTAGAATTGTTTCTCACAGCAAGTAAAAAGTCGCTGCGAGCGGCGCTAAAACGCGAAAAAGGAGACGGCAACCAGCAGTGCTAGTGAAAAATCATTGCTAAAAGAGTCCGATTCGGGTTTCACCGGATAACAGAGCGCAGGCACCTGCCTCGTGCGTTTTTCCAGGTCCTCTTCAACGCTATCGAGGAACACAGAAATCATATCTCACCATCGCTCACTCGAAAGGGAAAAACAAAGGCAAGTAAGTCAAGGGCAGGCTGTGAGAAAAGAGTCGCATGTGAGATACATGTTCATAGGTGATGCGCCCACACTACTTGTGAAAATTAAAGCATTTGAAGATGAGATTGAACTACTGGTTTCGGCTTCACAAGGAAGGTGCCACCTTGAAGGTCTGCAACACAAGGTGATCAAATAGCGATCCTCGAGTAAAGATCCAAGCACGCGTACTACTTTGTATATCTTGGCATAACGAAGCACTGCGCTGACAGAAGCATTAATGCCGTGATAAAGGCCACGCCACCAATGAATATAAGCAAAGCGCCGAGATGGTGGTTCTTCCCGCCAATCCATGATCGAGTAGCGAGTTGCACAAACTTCTCTGTTCCGTACGGTGAAGTCGGAAACTGTTCTATGATCTCGAAGTAATAGTCACCGGCTGGCAAACCGACGTTGATAATACGGTAGTCCTTTGCCACATCAGATGTGAAAGCAGGGTCGAGCCACACCATCAAATCCTCGTCAAGGCTGGATGGGATATTGTGACCAGGCTCGCCAAAGTAGTAGCCTTGTTTCAGAAATGGATCGGTGGCTGACATATTGCCGCCTGCACTCCACATCGGACCTTGGCCGGGGATCTCTCTTGGGGGCTTATATCTTACGTTGACATCCCTTCGGAGAGCGATGCCAGTCTTCACGCACTTGTTATCTGCCCTCAGACTCGTTCCGTTGAGCGTGAAGGCGCCGCCGTCGCAGATGAGCGTGCCGTTCATCGTGTACAAACTGATACTGTCGTTGAACAGGAACCAGGGGTAGGCGCCACATGGGTTGTAGTAGCCGGCGACGCTAACGCCACTAACCTCACCAGGAAAGCGGAATGGAGCGCAACTCTTCATGACTTCATCGGTACCGCCCCTAAGTTGTTCATGGTCCACGGATGTAGTAAAGAAGCGGTAGTTTTGAAAGAGCGGAGAAATGCGATACATCATGTACACTGGAGGTGTGAGGCTGGTAGACAACGAGAACATGAGCCGCGTTTTGACGCCAGTAGAAAACATGGTGCCATTGAATGTGAAATTGACAGCGTGCTTACCAGCTGCCCCTATTACAAACTTGTAGTTGTTGATATGGTCGTAACGAAAATCAAGTTCTGTCGTTCTATCCCCGCTCACGATAACGACGATACCCAACGGTATAGTTGCGAGTGCCACAAGAAAAAAGATAACAGAGACAGATAGCGGTGAATGACGAGCATAGATGTGCGGCAGCTGCTGCTGCTCAAGGCGGTTTTTTGAATGTGGCTTAGGGGTTAGATCCACCATGACTATCGCGTCGAATAAAAAAAAAAAAAGCAGAAAAAAAGACAATGTACAGAAATGTAGAAGCAAAATACAGTAATGCGCAAAAGGTACTACGAAGGGGAAAAAAGAGCAACAGCTATATGTCAAAAACAAGCACGAAATGGCGAGAAAGGAGTTTGTGACTGGAGGCAGAGAGGAAAAGGTGAGAAAAATAAAGTGAAATACATCTTGTAGGACAATTACATCTCTTCAATTTGGCTTGACTTGCGTATTTCGATCGTTCTATGGGACCACAGAAGGTAGTCCAAAAAGGAGGGCTCTTTTCCGTGAGTCAGCACCACCTGCTTCTCAACTTTGATAGGGGTTGCCAGCAGCTTTTTTTTTTTTCGATGCCAACCATTTCATCGATTTAGCGGTTACTTTGACTTTTCCATGTATTTCGGCAAAGACAGCAGAGAGGCCTCATACCATACCAAAAGCTCGAAAGCACCGAAATGGGAAAAAAAAAATAAGCATTGCCTACAAAAAAAAAAAAAAACGCAGAGTCACTTGCTCTTCTGGCAGCTTACATCCATGCAATGCCGCGAAAAAACGACAAGAGTTACAGTGTTGTTCTGTTGTAGACAACCTGCTCGCATTCTACCTTGGGAACCACAACCCCACCGCGGAAGAAAGCTTCCCTGCTAAGGGTGAACTCATCTGGCGCATGTGCCTTACATGACTGCGCTGAGCTGGCTGGGTAGCACTCAATAATCCTGTCAACGAATTCAACATAATCAGCCACTATACGACTTCGAGTCCAATTATCCACTAGTTCAAGCATTGAATTGGCAAAGCTACCAAAGTCTACCCCGATATTCCCTCGCGAGTCGTACTGATAGTCTTCCAGGATAAATTGTCTTGTTGCCGGCAGCAAAGCCATATCTTCGATCCCGAAAAGAACAACATAAAGCAGCTGTTGAAATTGCTTGTAGGCATCCTCCGAAATAATGCCACCGCTTACACCTCCAAGGCGACTCCACAGTACCTCAAAGCGGTGTAAGAGCTCAGAGGAGAGCAACAGCTCAAATTTCAGCTTCTCCATCAAGACATCGGCGAGCTTCGAATCAAAAATACGCTCCACGCGCATCCAGATTTGCATTTCAGATTTGGCATCCGAAAATGCCTCTAATAAGTACGTGATTTTGTCTTTAGTAGAGGTGAAAGCAGCAGACATTTCACAAATGAGACTCGAGTACGGATGCCGCAGGCTTCCCAACGAGCGGTGAGAGAAGCTCAGTGTTCGTGGACTTTTGATAAAAACAAGCTCCACAAGCTTCTCCACACGAGATTTTCGCCCATCGTGAAGCGTCTGCTTCCTCAACTGTGTACTTTTGGTAGGCATTAGAACATGAAATAGCAAGATTTGGTAATGGTGCCTTCACAATTGTGTTTGAAGTCTAGATTCCCTGTTCGCTAGTGAACAAAAAAAAAGCAGGCATATCCGTCGTGATTATGTGAGACAGTGATAAATAAAGGTTGTTGAGAACACGAGCAAGTGCACTCAAAAAAAAAGGAGCACATTAACTCCTCGAATGGTAATTCGCTGCAAGACCCGTGCATCATTATTGTGGCATCAATGGTTCTCAATACGAGCGTCGGCTAGGGCGGTTTATGCAGCACATTGCAATAAGTGCTGGCTAAACGAACAGGAAAACAGTGACTTGGTGTTAGAGAACACTTGGCGCTAAAGTATTGCAGCTGTCTCATCGTCTTTCCTCAAAAATGTTAGTTCTTTTTTCATGTGTATCAAAAAAATATAGCAAATAGCAATAATAGGAAAAATAATCGATAAATAAAAAATGAAAAGATGAAGGAGTGTCAAAAAGCGGTGTTGAGAAGCAAATACAAGTGCTGACAGGAAAGCGAAAGTGACTTGTTCTTCTTTTTTGTTCGTTTTGCAAGCAAAGCTTGTTGCTATAGTGAGCACCAAGTAAGGGCAGCGGTAAGGCACAGAGCAGTAGAGTTAGCAAGAGCACGACGAGAGGTACGAGCTGTTTGTCTTGTTGTCCTGGCTCAGCTGAACATCGTTCGCGGGCTCTGCAGCGATTGCCAACGACACAGCACTTTTAGCGACTCTCAGAAAAGCTTCTGTTACGAACTCGCCTGTAGCCGCGGACGTTTCAAAGTGAAGCAGACCATTTTGCTGGGCGTACAAAGATGCCTCGTTGTGCTGTACTGCACGCAAGCTATTCCCTTTTGCCACATCGATTTTATTTCCGATAAGCATTACGACAACATCGCTTCCTGCTAGCTGTCGTACGTCGCTTAGCCATTGCGGGACACTTTCGTACGAGCTTCTATTCATGACGTCGTAGACAATGAGGCATCCAGTAGCACCACGATAATAGCTCCTCGTAACGGATTTATACCGTTCCTGACCAGCCGTGTCCCAGATCTGCAGCTTGACCTTCACTCCTCCCAAATCAATAATCTTGGCGCCATACTCGATGCCAATGGTCTGTGTTTGCTCTTCTGAAAAAATGTCCTCAATGAAGCGGTGCAACAGACACGACTTGCCAACGCCACTGTCTCCGATGACAATGAGTTTCATCAGCTGTTGGTACTTGTCCGCCATCTTTTAACAGAATTTCCTAGGGTATAGCGGAGAAAACAGACACGTGTGCTTAGGTTTCCCTGCTACCTGATGTGCTGTAATGTGGTTAGCTGGCGGCACGAGAAAACAATATTTTTTTGCTTCAGTACAAGCCACTAGCACCATGGGAGAGGCTTCAAGAAACGTGATAACAAAGAAGGGTACGGAAAAAATTCACAGGGATGGTTCGTCGATAGCACCAGAAAGAGAGAGCGTACTATGGAGCAATAATTTCTGTTCAAACTGATTATTGATTTCCTTAGAACAAGCACATTTTGCATTGCGGGGTATGATTAATAATCCTGTTTCCCCAACAAAAGGTAGCGTGCTTCTGCGCGCTGCATTAGAAATAACTGCCGCGATTCATTGCAGAATTCCCTCTGCGGAGCTACAGTGTCATATAGTCATCTCTTCGTGATGCACGGACAATGTTTTACACGAAGTGAGGTGGAGAAACTCTTTCTCTCATCTGGCTTTGCGCAGCAAATAAAGTGGCGTGAATGCCCAGCACTTCTTTCACCTGAAAAAGAGCTATTCGTACCCCGTCTACGGGCAAATACTTGCCAGTAGCTATAAATAAGGAGACATCCCGTTTTGTGAGAGTTACCAACAGCTTTTCCAAAGTCATCCCCTCAACTGCCGCTGCCTACACCATTCTCACCGTTGAGCTTCGAATTGTCCAACAGCCCTGCATTCCTTGCGTGCCAGCGTAACCTCTTACTCTGCAATGGCGGGGACGGAAGCCCCAGCGCTTGCCTCAGTGTCGAGTGGGTCCCCCCTTCCTCCTCTCACTCTGCGGGGGGGGGAGTCAGACAGCCACCCCGCCCCCCTGCCGAGCCGCTTCTGGTGGCGACAAGGGTCAGGCACCTAGGACGTGGGGAGGGGAGCCCGAGCGCCGCATCGCACCGCATGCCGACAGCCCGGTCGTGGATGGCGATGCGCCGGCGCGACCTGCGACCGCGAGGACGCTTGTGCCATCCGTGTGCTAGACAGGGTGGCAGCGCGACCCGAGCGGCACCCCGGACCCGGGGCCTCGCTGCGGGGGCGGCCGGCATGGTGGGCGCGGCTGCGAGGCGACCTGTGGTGCGGGGTGTGTAGGTGGGCAGAGTATGGGCCTGAGGCCGTGCTCGGGTGGCTGGGTTGGCGCACTGCTGTACCGCGTGCATGCTGCTGCTTCGCAGCACGCGATGGGTCTGCAATGTGCTAAGTGGAAATTGGCTCAAGTTTTATAGAAGAATGGATGCGTTTGTGAAGAGAGTATTCCTCACATTTTATTGCTCTTCTGGTATCCTTGAAGTCTGAAACACAACACGGTGAGAGAAAGGATGTAATGCAGTGGGGTTTGAGAGACTCAAAGACTTTTGTAGCTTAAAGATGTGTGGGATCCTGGCGATCCAAAGCCTACCCGCGAAAAAATGCACATCGCAGGCGAAGGGATTTCAATACAGTGATATGTTATCGTCTCGCTGTTTTCAAGTTGACCTCATAACTGGAGAATCAGCAGAAGCTCTTTTGTCCTTAATTACATGTGATGACCTTGATGTAGAAGTGCTAGACGAAAAAAAAAAAATAGAAATTGAAGTGGATTCTGGAAAATCTGTTATCTTTTCTGATTTCCAAATACCACCCGTATCATCTTGGTGCTTCAGGATCAATCCCGAAAAAATATTGGAAAGACGCTCTTTTCTACCATATTGAGGTGTCTAACGACAGGTTTTCCTCATGGTGCGACACTCCTTTTAAAATATCTTTCCTCTTTATTTTTTTTTTTATTTTCAGCACTTTTTAAATGTTTCTTTTCCATGCCATTACCCATGCATGCTGATTGGTTTCTCTAGTTTCTTTTCCGTAACATGAGTGCTTCCGGTGCCACTACATTGAAAGGGCAGAGTGACCTGCGATATGCACGGACCGTCTCATTTCATCCGGAGTCGGCTTTTCATGAGCAGCACAATGCTGCGTCGCAGCGATTATTCCACACGAGTGAGCCAGGCTGGGAATCACGAGAAAGCAACTCGGGATATGCAGCACAGGACGACGGGGACACTGCTAACGAGAGTATCCGCAGAGGCTACTACGAGCGCCTTCAGAGGTTTTACAAGAAGTACAATCCTCAAAAGCTCTGCAATGTGGAGAAGTTGTTATGCGAGTGCCGAGGTGAAGAGGAGCAACTATTTGCCATATTGGTGGGAAAATATGGGCCAGAGCCGGAGGATGAGAGCACTACGTTGTGCGCGGATTCGGTGTTCTCAAGCGAGGGCGATTCTGTGATGCATTACTCGGGAAAGCGCTGTCAATTTCCGAAAAAAGTGATGCCAGAGGAGGGAAATACTGACTGTGAAACACCCTACTGGGCAGGAGCTTCTTCTCTGATCGGTGATCGTGATTTACTTGCCCTTCTTAGCAATTTGGAGACCTCGAACGTGGAGCTGCAAAAGTGTTACATGGGTGTTTTCGGACAGCATCCAGGAGACTGTTGGAACGGAATGGTTTACATTACACGAGCGGAGGGGATTGCATCCGTTGATACTCCGTTTCTCGGACACTCTTGGGTTGGGACCCTTGGCAGCGGTAAGGTCCTCGTTCACGAGAGCAAAAAATTTCACCGTACAACACTTTACTGCACAGAGGAATGTCAGAAGAGAGGCAACCATGAGCGATGGCGGCTCTCTGTCTATCGCGGTGACCTTAATTACTTGATTTTGCTGCGCACCGTGTGGGATCCTGTGGTTGTGCCCGAGCCCCTGCCCTTGAATCGGTCTAGTCATTCGGAGCGCGAGCTGCACTCTTCTTTTGACGCGTTTCCTACGAGGCTTTCCAGTATGAGCTCAGTAGATTCCGATAGCAGCAGTAGTCGACAACCACTTCAGCCCCAGCAACAACAGCAGCGTTTCGTGACTCTCGATTTCGTTCAGTTTACGAAACTTCTCGAGGAAGTAGAATCACGTATTATGAGACACCTTGAGGGATTAGAAAGTCGAATATCTCGTCTTGAAAATATGTGACTGTAGTGCTCCATGTGTCACCTGCTGCTTTCTCAATTTTTTTTCTCTTCGTGTCTCTTTGTGGAGAGAGCTAGTGGTAATTCTTCTTTACTATTCTTGTTCCTCTCCGTATTGTTGGATATCTTTATTTACGAAGCCGAGAAAAAAGGACGAAGCACGGACTTTAACTGTATTCTGCCTTTCTTTCCTAGTCGTGCGATTTTTGCAATCCCACCTTTTTGACAGTGAAGTCAGATGGGGCCATTCGTCGTTCTTATCTGACTATTGCAAAAAGATTTACCACACCAAACAAGCACTCTGCTCTCTGGCTCGATTTGTGATACTTCTAATTATATTGCTTTATCCTCCACACTATTATATTGTCCGATACTCATACATACATTCTAGAGCTTCAAATGCTCAAAGCTACAAGACGAAAGAGCTCTTTTATTGTACAGTGTCTTAACTATTTGAGTTTCATTGTTGCGCACAAAGATGAAGATTACGATCACGACAAAGATGGTAGGTTTGTCAGTGTTTGATAGCACGACCGAGTACGACACAAACGATCAACTGTATGCTGTTGTTGATCGAATAAAACGGCACCACGGGTCGACTGTTTCAAATATTCGGCTATGGAAGTCGAAAGTGGAGCCGACAACAATTCTACGCGATCCTCTGCAACCTCTGTCCAGCATTTTCGGTGGTGAAGAACAAAGCAGTGAGCACTCTGTACAACACTGCATATACTACGATTTTAGCCCTCAAGAAAGCAAGTGCGCTATTCTAAATGAAGAGTAACCTCCCGATCTCTGCGAGTTGCTCATTTTGTTTTTATCGTATTTCAGTATTTCCGAATATCTGCTCGTTCATGCGGGCACGTTACTGCTTGTACAACGTGTGTGTTACTGCGCTTGTAGGTTTTGTCCTTCTCTCACTTTACGTAGTTTTTCTCTATAAGAAAGCTGTCAAATTGAAGAGCATTGGGTACTATCAATCTACAGTACTTTTATGGAGGCGACTATTCGCACATTCATTGTTTTTTCCCGTGTAGCGGGAAGAGCAAAGTGGCGATTATTCAAAGCATTCTGGCTTGCCAATATTACTCTGGTGTGTGTGTCCCTTGTTATGACCCTCTACTTTCTTGTTTACTTTGTCCTACAAAAAAAAAAAAAATACTGCTTCTATTGCTCTTTACTTGCGCATTGAGGCTCAACGTGCAAATCTGAAGGTATACTAATAATCTACAAAGGCACGGTGCTACACCCACTTCTAGTTGATGGGTGGCGATGGACAGGCGCTGGCGAACAAGCGTTCGCTGCTTCAGAAGTCAAGAGTGTATGTCACTACAACCGACTTAGAGTCTGGACAAGCAAAGGAGAAAACATCGCATAAGTCACGAACGGTGGAGCGGTGGACTCACTGCGCCTTCTCTCTGCAACCGCTAGAAGCACCGGCAGTGTTTGACGCAGCTGGTAATGTGTTTTCAAAGCAGAGCGTTATTAACTATCTGCTCGATCGGAAGGAGCGTAGTGATGCCGCAGTACGAGACAAGGAAGACACGTTTTCTATAAAGAAGCTAGCCGATGTGAAAGAGATTTCGAATAAAGGCGAAAGGGATGGAAGCTTTTGCTGCCCTATTACAGGTTACTCCACATTGTCAGGGGTGCACTCCTTTGTCGGTTTCTGGGGATGCGGGCACGTTGTGTCTGCCTCGACATGCAGCAAATCGGACGATTTGAAGTCACAGGTCGACGTTGAATGCCCTTTTTGCGGTCTTCAATCGTTTTACGTCCGTCTTGTTTGCAACGATACAGAAGTCGCGGAGGGTCAACAGAAGTTTCTGCGGCATTACTTGAAGAGACTCCGAAAGCGTGTGCGGGATGCTGACGTGGAATAGGTAGAGATGGCGACTGAGGTGATGAGGTGTCTGTGAAAAGTATCATGTGCTACTCTATTTGTTTTCCTACGTCAGCGTAGGAAAAATAGAGAAGCAGAAGAAAAACTCACTGACATTATTCAAAGTTCACAAAAACTGCTATGTACAACGATTTGTCTTGCACTTCGATTTCATAGTCACATACTGTGTTTATATCGCCGTCAATAATGGGTGCAATACAGCGTGTTGGGCTATCCAGTCTGGGGCTGCGAGACCGCTGCGTGCGCCTTGCATCTTCATTTGTCTGTGGTCTTTGCGCATTGGAGCACAGCGGCAAAGCTGACATGCCTGCAAGATTGCCATGGCCCGAGGAGTCGATACCAAGAGCATGGATTACGGACCTGGCCGCCCCTCTCAGACGCCAGGCCGACATCCCCCGAATCCTCGGTAGGTGATGCGACGCGGTGAGAGAGGAGCTGCGTGGCGGCCACCGCCCGACGCCAGGAGAACAAGGACGCTGGGCTCTCGGGGCGACCGGGGACCACGCTCCCCCAGTCCCGCACGGGCACCGGGCCACGCTTTGGATTCCTGCAGCGGCGGGTGACTGGGAGCGGCAGCGTGGAGTGCAGATGGTGCGGCGGCTGCGACCCGCTGGCATTGTGGTGCTCCCCGCCGCGCCTGTTGTTACTATGAGGGCGCCCGGGCCGGCGCTGTGCCCGATATGCTACGCGAGCCTCGCGGGCTGCTCGAGGCTGAGAGCACACCTCGTTTCGCCCTGTGGCCGTGCGCGCAGTGATGTGGTTGCGCGCATCCCGCTCGCGCTGCATGGACCTCCCCGCCGTGTGTACCCCGCCGCCCCCTATGGTCCCTCTGCGCAAGCTGTGTGCTCTTTGCGCGCATGCACATGCTTGCGCCCGGTGCCGCCACAGGCTCATGGCAGCGTCCCACCTGTCGAGGCACACGCGGGCAAGCCATCCAGAGACGCCCCCGTGACGTGGACGGAAATGGAAGAGGGAGCCAGCGTGCGCGTGTGTGCAGCGTGCGGCACCTCCCACGCCCGACCGGGTGGGCCGATGAGGCGCATGGCCGGGTTCGCCTCCAGACGACACCTCTAGGACAACCAGGATTTAGCTGTAGTGCAACAGGGGCAGGTGAGCTTAGGTTGTGTGTGTGTGTGTGTTTTTTTTTTTTCTGACCTCGTGATGAGCGGACACGTAGAATGCAACAGTTTCTGGTTATGCGTTTGAAGACGACTCAAGTGTTTTACAAAGTGGTAAATATTGGTGGAGTTTAATTTTTTTTTTGTTAGTTTTGTGTCATACCACACAACCATGCAGCACTCAAAGTGCTCTTTTGGACATTAGGGGACATGTGTGAAGTGGTTTCCTGTGTGTGTATTTTTTTGTGCTTGGTTGGACGTAGGCTTCATCAGTTTCCTCACCGCACGCTTGGCCGTCTGATCGAAATTTGCACGGTTGTGTACTTCACTGATCATCCGCGCTGTCACAACGCTGCTGTCTTTTTTTTTCCTGTTCTATGCGCGTGTTTTTGTGTATGAGGAAGGCGCCTGGTGCTGCTGCCCCGCACGTTTGGCTGTGCTGCTTTGGTGGAGTGAACGCGTTGCAGGGAGTGGGCATGGGCTTTCTTGCTGCATGCTCGGACGAGGTAAGAATCGGGCACCTAATCTTCGCTAATGATTAGTTGGCCACGTAGTCACGCGTTCCCCATGTTTTGATCCTGGCTGGTTTCTCAACTTCAGCTTTCTCCTACGTTCTCTTCCATCCTTACTTGCCCTGATTTCTGCTATTCGTTCCCCCCTGCGGTGATTATACGCCGGTGCTTGTGTTGGTCAACAGGGAGACGCAGAGGTAGAGTGAAATATATACCGATCTCTCAGAGCACAACTAGGACCGCCTTTTTCCCTTGTTTTGCGCTCTTTCCGTCTGTTGACCTGTGACGGGGGAGACGAACTATGGTGTCTCTATCGACTGGTATTACACTGTGCGCAGTTGGAAAGGCTTTCAGTCAAGAAAGAGGGCGAACATAGCAACGCCGCGCACACAAGTGCGCACATAGACGGCTCGCACCTCTCCCGCCTCCCTCGTTATTAAGGATGGGCAGAAAAGCAGCGTTTGATGACGTCTGCTCTAACGAGGCGAATGGGTGGACCACCTGCCTAGAGACCAACTTGGGTAGTAAGGATCTTCACAGGAAGTGCGACGTGCATCAGCAAACGTTCGACACATGCGTTGCGGAGTGGCGCGCAAAGGTTGGCAGTGCCGTTCAGGTTAAGGGTGAGAACGAAGGGGATCCGCCTTTCCAGTGCGCTGCTATGTCCTGCCTGATTGGCGAGTGCTTGCGCAAGTACGACTACAATTTTGATCGGTGCAAGCCCCACACCCAGTTCTTCAAGTACTGCGTCAAGAGTTTTTACGGCAGGGACTACATTTCGTAAAGCGCTAGTAGGAAATGTGATGGGGACCGCGATGTGCGCTGGCATGAGTAGGGGACGGAGGGCTCGCTGTCCCTTTCAGGGGGTTTCCCCTCTTCACTCTTCGCTGTCCCAGGCTTAAACTCTTCGCTTGCTGTGTTTTTCTCTCTTGCTGCTTACCGTGGTTCACTCTCCAGAGATGGAAGGGGCCGATGCCGTTGGTGTCCCCCCGACGCTTTTCGTGTGTCTCTCAGAGTAGATTTGGCGCATTTGGTTGTATGTGCCGCTCTATAAAACAGTAACGAAATCCAACTGTGCAAAACAGTGTCGAGGCAGAGTTTACGTGGCGAGGCTCAATGGGATTGCGGTCCATGACGTTATTGAACGCACCACACAACTCACGACCCGCCTGAAGACACTGCCATTGCTTTATTCAATTTCGTGTACAGAGCCGCTTAAATGTACACTGTACATGACGGGCTGCGTTCTTTATTTCTCTCTTTGACTTTTCCATTTGCTCATACATGCATCCTCTCCGCTCAACGTAGACATGTTGGCTCCCTCTTTCTCTCACCACTGTCTTTGGAGAAGAACACGAGTGCACCCCTGCTTGGTTTTGTTCTTCTCCTGTCGAGTACGAACCTGCGAGCATGTGAGTGATTTCTGGAATGCTGCCGTGCCGTCTAACGAGGATGTTGGCGAAGTCACTCCTTTGACGCCTTTCATTTCCCCTGTTGCTCCGCTGATTCCTTTTTTTTTGCACTCTTCTCTCCCTGTGCGTCGAGTGTCGCTCATCGGGCGAGCGTAGGCGAAGTAGCCTGATCCCCTCTTCCCTTCTCCGCACACGCCTACCCATCCTTGGACTGCTTCTCATCACCAGCCTCGTCGCTATCTCCGTCTCTGTCTCCTTTTGTTTTGCTTTAGCACCTTCTCTCACCACTCAACGTGCGCTGTGTGTGTGCGGATCTCCTTCTTTTGTTCTGCTGACTTTAGGTGCGATGGATTTTCATGACAGCGCTAGCGCGTCGTCGCCAAATGAAGAGATTTCGTCTTTTTCCTGCTCATATGACGAGCTGCCGTCGCCGTACGGCTGCATCTCGCATTCGACGGAGGACACTGTCTTCATTAGCACGAACAAGTTGCTCTGGGTGAACTCCGGTGCGCAGCTCATCATAATCCTCGTTGGCCTGATCGATTTCTTCCTCGCCAACTTGTATTTCTTCATTAGGCGGCGGCGCAACGAGGAGCGACTGGAGCGTTCTCGTGCCTCCCGGCAGTCTTTGCGCGTGAACGAGGACGAGCATATGGGTGACTCACCTAGTACGGGCTTCTCCCGAAGTCAAGCGCTGCATCGTCGACTGAAATCTGTCTCGGAGCTGAACGGGAGGTGCTGTGGCTGCGGGAGAATCGCTGACACGGTGCTGCTGCCTTGCAAACATGCCGTGTGCTGCTACTCGTGCTCCGACCACGCCACTCACTGCCCCTTCTGCAAGGAAGCCTGCGAAGACCGCCAACGACTCTTTGCGGTGTAGGCAACACACAACATAAAGTGAAGGCGAGGCAGAGAGTCAACATTCGCAGGGACACCCAACTCGTACAAACACAACAAATCAAATGCATCGAACACAAGCAAGCACAGTCAAACACACACCCTCACATACATACATACAGCGGCTGTCCGGCATGTGTGTAGCTTGAGTCTCTCCACGGGCGAGACTGCGTTCCTGTCAAGCGGCTAAATGGTCTATCCGCTGCCTCATTCTTTATATCTTGCATTTTTCGCTTACGACACGAGGACACCACAGAGGCTGAGTGTCGTTTGTGCGTTGCAAAGTACGACGATGAGACGCGGCAGCCGACCTTACCACGTTTTGTTGGGTTGAAAGCACAGCGACATGTCGCCGTGTGTGAAAGGGATGCACACACCCACACACATAAGTAACCAGCAAGGGGAAAGGAGGGGTAGCACGGATTAGACGTGACTTCCCCTTGTACTAGAGATTCTGCACGTATCTTCATCTCCGTGTTGCTGCTCATCTGATGTACAACGTGTTTTTTCTCTCCGCTTCCGCTCTGTATACTGCCGTCGTCTTGCAGAGGACGCTGCACACCGACAGCTGCTGAACCAGTAGACAACAAATGAACGAAGAGGGAAGGAGGGTTGTGTCTTTCCAAGCTTGATGTCCCTTGAAATTCACTGCTTCCAGAGGGGCAGGTGGTGCACGTGACAGCCACGTCTTCACGCCAGGCAAGCACCATTGTATGCAAGTTCGTTTTGCTTGTCCGTATCTCCTGTGCTATCACTTTCTTCGTTTGCGCTTTTCAGCCTTCTTTCACTGATGCTAGTTTGGCCCTCGTTTGTACTTCAGCTTCTGCTCTCTGTGTTCGTACGTGTAGGTGTCTGTTTGTATCGGCGTGTGGGATGTGGTCCCCCCCTTTCTTGCCTTTCCCCTTTTCCTTTCTATTGGCTCATGTTGTGTCTGTCGAGTGTTTCGTGGACACACACACATATATATATACACGCAGCGATGCAATCAGGAGTGCGCGTGTATGCTTTGTTTGTCTGTCGTTTGTTTTGCTTGCCAAGTGTTTGCTTTCTGTGCCGGACGTACGTGATTTGTTTGTCCTTCTCTCTCTTTCCCTTTTTTCCTTTGCTTGCGCGGTGTCTGTGCACATCTCTGTATACGTGTGCGTGTGTGTTGCCCGCACGTTCTTCTCCCTTCCCCTCAAAAGGGCGCACAGGACATTCAGCCAACCTACCAGCCAACGGTTACAGTGCCTCTCCATCAGCGCTTTCTCGTGCAGCTGTGCGGTACACTGCTACAGTGCAGAGGTGGTGACTTCATCGTCACTCATTCATCACTAGCCTAGGCCCACTGCGAGCGAGGTGGAACGCTGAGGCATTTACACTGATACAACAACACATGCGTTGTTCCCAATGCCCTGCCTTTCTCCTATTGGTATCCTCTCTCATGTTTTCCGACACTGAGAGATGCGAAGTGGACAGGATGGTGCAGAGGAGCACCTTCTCCGTCTCTGCTGTGGCTGTCGACGGTGCTTTCTCTACCTTAGCTTACATTTCTCTCCGCAGACCATCTATCTTTCCTTTTTCCTCAACGCCCTGCTGCCTTTCCCTGCCTTCACCCCATATACACACCCTCGCGGAATGTCGTACGGGGGTGTTTACTCGTCCCTCTTTTCCGTTTTCTTCTGCATTGAGTGCCAACGTGAAATACACCCATTCGGTACCCGACTGGACTTTTGGTTCCCTTCCACTTGTCTCCAAGTAGAGCGTAGTACGGACATCCAGACCTGTACCTTCAAACTCATTCCTTCTCTATCCTTACACCCCCCCCCCCCCATACATACGCACGCTTGCAAGCACACATTTGTGCGTCGAAAGGATGGATGCTTTTCGGTCGCTGACGATTGGAGCCAAGTTTAGTGCTGCCCGAAACGGCGAGGCGGCCAAACTGTTCCGCAACGCGGGCAAGGACAAGGGCAGCCGCGGACTTCCTGACGCTATCGGCGCTAATGGGGGGGTTGTCGTTGAGAGCGCATCGGACTTGGGCTGCAGCAGCCTATCAGTGCCGCCTCCCAGTGCGACACTGAACCTTTTCGGACACCCCACACGAAGTCTAGGTCATGCTAACGCGCACCTCGGTGAATCTGGAGGCTCGGACGCAGCCACTGCGAAGGGTACAGCCTCCGAGGACAAGCCGCTCAAAGCAATGACCTTCAAGAAGAAACGCAATATCTGGCACCGAAACGAGCTGCAGGTGACAGGTATGGACTTGCCGGCGCCGATCGAACACTTCTCCGACCTCGTTCGCCCACCGCTAAGCGTGCCGCGCAATATAGTGAACAACCTCTTCGCCCGCCAGCACAAAGTTCCTACCCCAATCCAGATGCAAGCAATTCCATCCCTCATCCACCACCGCGACGTACTCGCCTGCGCGCCAACCGGCTCCGGCAAGACGATTGCTTTTCTCACCCCTCTCTTTGCGCTGCTTAGGGCGCCGGATGCAACCTGCGGTGTGCGTGCCCTCATTGTAACACCCACCGCCGAGCTTGCCCAGCAGATCGAGCGCGAGGCATTCTTCTTGACGAAGGGCCAGCGGTGGAGGTTTGTGCAGCATGGCCAGACGACCAAGAACAAGGACATTTTTATTGCCACGCCGGGCCGTATCGCATTGCTGCTGGAGCAGAAGCTGCTGGACCTGAGCAACGTGCAGTATCTCGTTTTTGACGAGGGCGATCGCTTGTGGGACAGCAGGACGGACTTCTTGATTGTGATTGACAAAATTCTCACTGCCTGCACTCGCACCGATAAGGTAGTTAGCCTGTTTACGGCCACGCTGAGCGAGAAGGTGGAGGCAGCTGCTCGCTCTGTCATGGGTACCGACCCGGTGCGCATCATTGTCCATGGTCGACGCTTCGCGAGCACGCACGTGAGGCAGCGATTGGTTTTCTGCGGCAATGAACTCGGCAAAGTCGTAGCGATGCGCAACCTTGTGCGTGAGGGCATCACGCCACCAGTGCTAGTATTTGTGCAAAGCGTGGAGCGGTCCAAGGAGCTGTACGAGGAGATCCGGGCGGAAGGCCTGCACATGGCCATTATGCACGCCAAGATGACAGTGGAGCAACGCGAAGAGACGGTTCTGCAGTTCCGTCTTGGCAAGATCTGGGTCCTCGTGACGACGGAGCTGCTTGCACGCGGTATTGATTTCAAGAACGTCGGCACAGTCATCAACTTCGACTTTCCAGCAACTGTGGACTCGTACATCCACCGTGTGGGTCGCACGGGCCGCGCCGGGAAGGAAGGGACGGCGATCACTTTCTTTACGGAGGATGACAAGGAGCGACTTCCCCCGATTGCGAAAGTGATGCAGGATTCTGGGAACGCTGTGGAGGACTGGATACTGAACATAAAGGTGGATCGCAGCACCCGCCGCCGCCTCGAGCGTACAACGCCGCAGCGCACTATTGTCAGCACGCGGAAGCGCATGCTGGTGGCCCAGCAGCGAGTGCAGCGTCAGTACCGCCGCCTGGAGGAGGAGGAGGATGAGAAAAAGGCAAAGAAGAGAGCCGCCAAGAAGAGCAAGGACCGCGTTGACTGCGACAGCGACGGCAGCAATGACAATGACGATGACGTATAGCACCTGTGCACAGCTGCATGTATTTGTATGTGTGCCAGTGTGCCACCGAGTCAGTTTTCGTTCACCTAGTCAGCTACACATGTTCTTGTCGTTCCGCCGACTCTACAATTCAGCTAGGAGCAGTGACCCAACAACGTTTAAATGGCAAGGTTGGTAGGCCGCTGTGAGGGGACTGCGGTCGCTTCGTAGCCCGCGTGTGGCAGTTCCTCCTCCCTTGCGGTTCATGTTGTCTGCCGTTAACCCAAGCTTCGTGTAACGTAAAGACCAGAAAAGCAAACTTAAGCTAAGAAGGTGCGACTGACTCAGCAAAAGCGAAAGGTGAGATATTTGACGTTGTCGAGTTGCAGAGGGCACGATCGAGCCTCTCTTCGAGTATGGCCTCTTTTCCTGAGAGAGAACGGCGACTGGAGGGGCAGCCTCATCACCTCGATTACCTCTTCTTTCTTTTCCATCACATGAGGTGCCTCGCTCTTCCCGCTTATATATATATGTGTGTGTGTGTGTGTGAGGGTCATGTCTTCTCTCCTCTGCTGTGCTCACCCCTCGCGGGTCGATGTGCGCTACGTCATCGGCACGTTTTTCACCTTTACCACCATCACGTTTCGCGCATATGGCGGCTAGGCACGAGGTGGTTAATGATGAAGATGTGCACCGGGCCCCTCGTTCACGGCTTTGCCGCTAAACTTGCCTCCCCCCGCCTCTCCTTTCCCTCTAGCTTCGCTGTTGACATGTACGCTGAACCGAACGCCTACCCTTTTCTTCCTTCCTCATTGAAGGGTGAACTGGTGCGCCAGTGTGTCTGATACGTGTCTGTGTGTGTGCGTGTTAGTGGCCGAGCCGCCTACGTTCACGAACACATACAACCGAGGAGAGGGGCGTTTTTGGGGGTGCTCTAATGTTGTTTCGCTGCTCTTTGCTTCACTCCTCTTCCATTTTCCCCTTTTCATTCCTATTCGCCCGTAGACGCCGTAATGCCGGAGGTGTCGGATGTGTGGTTGTTGGGGGTGGTGCTCACCGGTGAGACCACATTTTGGCTATGCGAGCCAACCCACCTGAAGCCGCTAGCAGAGGATTGGAAGGCGATCAACTGTCGATGGCTGTACCCCGTATTGGAGAACTTGAGCGAGTTCGCTGACGTGAGCGGCTTTGATAGCACGGATGTTGTGTACGAGGTGGACTGGGTAGGGACGTCGAAGGTGCTGCGACCCGCCACTCTGGCGTGGAACGTGCGAGGAAAGCGGCAGAAAATCGGCGACTCTACGTATGTCTTCGTTCCGGCCGAGGAGATCAAGCAACTCGAGGAGGCATTTAAGCGGTTCGTAAAACTAGAGGCGAAGATGAAGCCGCCACCGCCGCGTAGCGGCACGTCTGCACGCTCTGCTACTGAAGCTCCGGCGACTGTGGAGGAGAAGACCATGCTGACTCTCGACACCTCACCATCTTCGCCGGTGAGGGAGGAGGAGGGCAGGGGTGGCGGGCCGCTAGGTGCCGCTACCTCACTCCAACCCGCGCTGTCCTCGACCCTCATTGCAGGTGAGGCCACGTGTGAGAGGGTCGAAAAGGCAGAGGACGATATGAGCGCGTCGCACCAGGTAGATGACGAGGTGAGTACCATTTCTTCGTCTGCACCTCATCGCCGAGCCCCGCCGCGGCGCGGCGTCACACGTCGGTCATCATTTCCTTCTCACAAGCGACAGACGCCGCACCGTGGCACTACCATTTACCAGGCCCCAGAGCATAGAAATCCTACCGGTGGTCACTGCAGCAGCGAAGCCTTTGGGTGGACCGAAATGTATGTTGTGCATCGCGGCAGCGTTGACTATCTCTGTCCGAAAGCAACGGGCAACACGTTTGGCTTCCGACTGGACCGCGTGATGCACAATGGGTTCCCAGTGTTTTTACTATTTTCTAGCTCCCATAACAACAGTGAGACCATCGACTCCAGCTCACGCGGCGTGTCGGTGTTTGAAAAGGCGCAACTAAGCGGCGAGGCAGGTGAGGGGGCGGTACGCAGTTCAGTGCTCGTGGTAACGCGTCTCAGCTCCAAGAAGCGTCAGCCTTACTACGACACCGACATTGGTCGCACCACCGCAGGAAGCCGCCGCCGCCGACGCTTCGACGACGACAGCACCTCTGAGGAGGACGAAGACGACGATGGTTTCTTTGACGACGATGACAAGAATGACTCGGAATCTGACGAGACAAATGAGGAGGAGGAGCGTCGAGTTGGAACACAGAGATCGCATCGGCGAGCTGGAGATGAGGCAGCAAGTGCAGCAATACTTCCAGCTGCTACCGCTGCCAAGAAACTAAGGACAAAGACCGCTGACACCGCCAGCGAGAGCGCGGTGGCGCCATCGGCGGCGAGGAGGAAGGCGAAGGATGACGCTGCCGCTAAGGAGTCGCTTCAAGCAGTGAGCGTGAATTTCTGGACGGAACCGCAGCACGCGGTTCCAGCGCCTGGGCAACTGGCAAGGGAGTTCCCCTTCAAGTCGGGGGGCTCTGATACGCCGCATACGGTCGTGTTTAGCAACGGCATCTGTGTCACTTACACGGCATCTACCGCGGCGAAACACGTGCCCCCGGAGAAGAAGCGAAAGACGGCCAAGCAGAGTTGTACGGCCTCCTCCTCAGAGGATATCGACTTGAGCATGCTCAACGAGCACATCTTGAACGCATTTGCGCAGGTGAAGAAGGACTGGGTGTAGGCAGGGGAGAGGGGACAGTCTCATGAATGTGCTCGGGTCTACTGGTGAGTATCTCTTTCATTCTTTGCGTGGCTCTTTACTCTTCTCGTCCCCTTACCTGACCATGAAATGGAGGGTGCGTCGTTACTTCACTGCTGGTGCTTTGTGCCGCTGCTATGGCCCGTTTGACTGTGTGTGTGTGTGTGTGTGTGCGTTTGTATGTGTGCTTGTGTGTGTGTGTGTATTACTGCCTCGTGTCTGTGATGGTGTGAGCTGCAGCGACGTGTACGTGTATCCAGCATTGAAGGATGTGGAGCAATGTCCCATAGAGCGAAAAGACCACTACATCAACAGCAAAGCCGGCGGCGAATGCACACCCACTTACAGCATAGTATCTTGCCACCGGTTCACTGGTAAGCTGAGGTAGAACGGATGAAGTGACAGAATGAGGCGTCATAGGCGTCTGCGTGAAGCGTGTGGGAAGTGGCCATTGTGGTTCTCTCTTTTCTTGAAAAGGGGGGGGGGGCACTTTGTGATGACTCTTCTGCCTCTTACGAGCTGCTGCCCGGAAAGAGCCCAGCGCCAATTCCTCGTTATCTGCCTGCCGAGGTTCGGACGAACTGTCTTGGTCTGTCCCTCCTTTCAGGAAGATGTTGAGAGCAGGAGCGTAGGGGTGCACTGCACTCACGCGCCCGCATGGACCGAAAATTCTTTTTTCTCTTTTTTTTTTTTTAGGGGGAGGAGTATTCCCACTTTTCTCTTCCATTCAACACAGAAAAATGCACCCGCTCAATGCTCCCCGCTCTCCACCGTTGCCGCAACCCTCCCCTGCTTCCCACTTGTTGATGTGTCGTACGTGCCTACCGTGAAAAACTAAAACACGGTATCATCACTTTCAACCCGTCGCCTCTCTTTATCTCTTTTTGCCCATGACGGTGCAGCAACTGGGCGAGCTCTGTGGCTTGCATTCTGCACCGCCGAGCCGCGCACGAGCACACGCCCATACCGACTCGTAACGCCTTTCTCACCCGTCTCCGATCCAGCCGGCTTCACTGACGAGGGAGAGAGGGAGACCTTCGTGCCGCGTGCCACCGTCGGATGCATCGCTTTCGCAGGCTTGCCTCAGTGCACGCGTGGGTTGCAGCGCGCTGCGTCTTTCAGAGTAAAGAGTTCCTTGCGGCGTCCACGGATCTGCCCACGACCCCTGAGGGGCGCAACCCGTACGATGTCCTCGAAGTTACGGTCACTCAGAATACGACACTCGACGAGGTCTCGAAGCAGTTTCGCAGCCTCGTCGTCAAGTACCATCCCGACAAGCCAGGTGGCTCCACGAATAAAATGGCAGAGGTGAACTTGGCTTACAAGATTGTCAAGGAGAATCATGATGCGGTGCTGCGCCGGATGAAAGAGGCGGAGTCAACCATCAAGGCGAGCGAGGCATACCGACAGCACAAACACGCGCGCGTTAGCCGTGACGAAGAGCTTGGTCGCTCAGGCGGTCTCAACCGCCGCAACGCGCGCGCCACACGAGAGGCTGCCGAGGTTACCGGATCGCGCCGCACCCGTTCTCTGAAGGAGATCGAGACTCAGTGGGCAAAGTACAAAGAGGACACAGAGGCAGCTGTCAAGAGCATATGCAGTCGATACGAGCTGGCCATCCAACAGGGAAAGTTCTTCCGCAAGTCGACGACCTTGAATGAGATCACTGTGCGCGAACGATGGCTGCGGAAGTCGTTTGTGAAGGGTGTTTGGGAGGATGTGCATGAGCTGCGCGGAGAGCTGCTTCGTCGCGGTACCCGCAGCGCACAACAATCCGAGCTAGCAGAGGAGATGGTTAGCTTTGCCTCTACAACGCAGAGGAAGCTGAACGAGAATTTTCAGCGGCTTACCCAAGAGAGTGTGCAGTTGCAGTCTCGCATGTTCGTCGAGCGCGCCTTCTTCATTATATGCTCGCTAATATTGCTAGTGAAGGTGTGGAGGTGGTTTGTTGGCTTCACCTTTAACAACACACTCACCGTGAAGCTCAAGCGTGCTCTCCTATCACAGTAACAGCGTGGCATTGCACGCCTCTGTGCGGCGCTTGGCGACAGTCTTACCCCTTTTTTTCGGTGTGCATAAATGAGGGTGGGTGCGGCACAACAGAAGAGGTGTGGCTGCTGCTAGGGTGTCTTAGCTGGCTGGTGCAGTTTCTTTCTGCGTTGGAATCCACTGCTTGTTAGATTTCGGTGCGCGTGCGTGCGTGCGGTGTGTGTGTGTGTTGCCTCCTCTACGGTTACATGATTACTAAACCTCCAATAGTCGCTCAGCTCTTGAGCTTGTACCAAGTGGCATGGACATCCCCACGCGTGAGGTGTGCCTTTGTGATACCCTTCAAATTACTTGGGTGTGACCTTCATGCCCTGTTGATGTGTGAGAGGGGTTCAGGGTGGCACGGAGGAGAGGGTGAGTAGCGAGCAGGGTCTGGTGAAGTACCTCAAGATTGTCGTTGCCTGGCTTGCATAGGCGCACAAAGACTGCTTGGGTGGTCGCTTGCTCATCCTTGTCTTCCTCTTCTGATGCGTATCCCCATTTCGTTCTGTTTGTTGTTGTGCTCTCCGGTTGCAGGGAAGGTCGTGGTAGTTCAGGATGTTTGCTGTTCCAACCGAGCTGATCTAGCCATATGCTGGTGCATCGCTTTGCGCGTTTCCCTAAGCAACCTTGTTCTCTTCCCCACACTGCTTCGCCTCTGTTCCTTTCATCACTCATCTTTTTCCCTTTCTCATTCTGTCACTGCTCATCACCTCAACACTTCGCTTGTCCTTCACCGACTGATGATTATTTTGTTCACCGTCTGTTCTCGTGTTATGCCCATGCACACTCTGCGCAAGAGAGATGCTGCCTTGTCCACAGACCTACCAGGCAAAGCCGTACGTTCCTGTCACCTCCGCTGCCATTGACCCGTATAAAGAAGGGCAGAGCTCTGTCGTCGATAATGAGCGCCTCGATAGCTGGTTCCGGTACGTGGAGGCAGAGTTGCGACGCTATCGCAGTCCCTTTGTCGCCGCAGAGGCTCTCTTGACCGAGCTGCGGCTGCGCAGCCACGACCTCTATCAGCCAGAGCGCCTCTACGTTTCGACGGCGCTACGGATACTGCAGGCATGCGTGCCGCACCTCTCCAAGGAAACAGCCCAGGTGGTTCAGGCCGCGGTTCACGAGCTGCTCCCGTGCCTGGTGTACACGCGTTGCACACCCTTGACGACATCGACGTCGGCCCAGTCTTCGTCGAGGGGCATCGAGAAAGTGATGCAGCTGACTTACGCCGGCGCCTTCCGCCTGTTGCTGGAGCGGTGGCAGCAGTGCCAGGCGCAACTTCGGCGGCTCGAGCGACATGCTCGTGTGGAGGCAAGGGTGATGGACCTTCTTATTCACGAGCTGGACGACGTGTGGCTGAAGATGTGCTTCTATTCGTGGCGAACATTTTGCAGACAGCTGAAGGTGCGCAAGGCGCGGCTCCGACGACGACTGCTGCGGGCCGCAACCAACGAGACGGCACCAGCCTTCCTGCGCACATGGCGGCAGTACGCCCACAGGATTGCATTGGACGTCAAAACTTCTCGCAACAGCGTTCTTCAGAAGCAGGTGGAGACCCTCTACCCCCTCGAGCAGGAGGCAAAGAGCCGCTATGATCACCTGTGCGAGGAGATTAAGGGCAAGAATCGACTGGTGGGTGACAGCCTGCAGCGGCTGGAAGAGACGCAGCGCCGTCTCAAAGCGCTTGAGGACCTCATCACCGAAACGCAAAGCTCCCTCACGGACCACTGGGCAACTTGGAAGGAGTGCATGCGACTTCTCTTTCACGACGTCGGTGAGCTGCCAGACAAGACGGACCAGACACTTCGCGCCGAGTACATAATAAACATCACCGACACGGCATCGGCGCTGTCCAAGCGGGCGCGCAGTCGAGTGGGCCGCATGGGACTGCGGCACATTGCACGGTTTCTCCTGTTCGAGAAGGAGTGCGACTTTGATGCCGAGAAAACGACCGGAGGTGGGGTGAAGGGCGCTTTGAGCTCGGTGTCAGACATCGGCTCCTCTTCCTCCACCTCCTGGTGTGTGCCTCCCCACACCCGTGGTACGTTTCTTTCTGGGGTCTCGAGACCCTCGATCACCCACGATGTCGCCGCAGGGTCAGAGAGGACGGCTGCCTTTGCGGAGCAGCCGAATGCATCGGCCCCGCTTCCAACCGTCTCCGCGACGAGTCTGGCCTCCAAGGTGAATGATGTGTACTGGGCTGTGGCAACCGTTGCTCGGCCGGTGCTGACGCCACTTCATTTGATGGACGTGCTCCATCACAACGAGGCGCACTTGAACATCACACTCGCTTTTCTTTCCACCGTGTACAGTGGCGGCCACTGCTCCCTTTTTGCACCCGCAGTGCGGGCTGAGGAGAGGACTGGAGTGATGCCGCTGCCTCTTCCCTCGAGTGAGGGATTTAACCAGACGCTGCCGACAGTAGTGCCGAAAGACGGCAGCAGCAGCAACGGCGGAACCCCAGCTGATGTGGAGGAAGTGAAGTGGGGTGCACTCATGATGCAAGATGTGACGCGCGGCATGGCGAAGATGCAGGACTGCGCTGACGTGAATGAGAGCTACTTGCTGGCTGTGCGCCAAGGCATGATGATGAGTGAGTTGGAGGTGGTCCAGGGGCACCTCGAAGACCTGTATGCTCGCTGGGCAGCCACCGGTTTACCCCTCTCGCAACAGAAGCTGGAGTCTGTCTGGCAGCCTATCGTGAATCCGGCGAGGCTGCCCATCCTCCAGGCGCTCTATCCTGAGTATGGAATTACTTGCTTCACCGAGCTGGTCCACTACGTTACCCGTGTAGCCGAGTTCAGTGGCTGTTCCTTGCAAGCGCTGGCACAGAGGCTGGATGCTACGTACCCGTATGACCCGCTAGACGACCTGCGTGTCTTCCGGCGCAGCGACGAGGCCACAGAGCTGTTCTGCGAGCACGCGGCACCCCTAGCGAGACTGCTGGAGTGGCTGAAGGACGAGACAAACTCATCGCAGTACCACCGCGATCACCTCTCCGTGCTTCTCGAACGCGAGTTCGGGCTGACGCCGGAGGAGGCCGCGGACGTGTCGATTTACGCGCGACGTGAGGGCGGCGATGTGGTGGACTGCGAATACATTGAGTGGCTTCTGTTGTTTGCCGCCACGTACGTGGATCCCTCCCCCTTCACCTCTCTCCTGGAGAAAGTCGCGCGACTGCTTGCGGACTGCACCCCCTTCTTTCAGCAACTTGCCTGAGCGGCGTAGGCGACTGGCTAGGTGCCCAATTGAGCCATCAGCGACGCTGCGGCGACCTCGTGAGGAAGTTGGCAAACTGCAAGGTCCGCAGGCGCCATGTCCCAGCCATGGAGTCAGTCTACCAGCCGTCGGTGTGCATTTTTCTGCCTTTGCGCTTATGTACATTAGGATTCTCGGATTCGAGATTGTCTACTCAGCCAAATACACATACACGCATGCATGCGCAGAGGAGTACCCCGTGAACCCATGCGAGACGTTCCGCGCTGCACACCCAGAACAGCGTTTCTCTTTACATTCCGGAGAGCGGGGAGGGGGAAGTGCTGCGTGCGTGTGCGTCTTTGTGTGTGTGTGTGTCTTGTCTCGCACTTTTTTTTCTCTTTCACCATTTTCTCTCTTTGAATTTGTGGTTTTTCTTGAGCCGCTAGACGTTTGCTATTTGTTGTTTCTCTCTCTCTCTCACCCTCTTCGCTCACTCTCGGTACGCCTTTGTCGAGCTCGTCTGTGCTCTTCTTCACCAATGGCGGTGCAGCGAGCCACTTGGGAGATGAAGTGAAGGATGGCGTAAAACGAACATCGAAGGAAGTGAGCTGACACTTTTCAAGGTGAATGCTGACGCGTTTGACTACGCCGCTCGTGCTGCTTCGTACTCTGCCGCATTTTTACCGCTGCCCGTCTTCGTTGAGTGCATTTTTTCTCGCACCTCCGAGTGTAAGAAGGGCTAGGCAGAGCCTTCGGGCATACGCTGTCAGTGCTGCATCTTTCTGTCTTTATGTGTGCTTGTGTGTCTTTTTCTGCAGCTCTCTTTCACGCTGCAGCGCACTCTCGCACGTTTCTACCGCATTATCTCGTTCTTTTTAAGGGTCTCTCTCATTCCCGTGCTTCACACTGCGCGCGCACCCCCCATACACACACGCGCACTATCGGCCCGCCTTGGCAGTGTGCGACTCAACCAACGAGCTTTCTTGGAGCGTGTGTGCAGTTGCTTTACAAACTAGACAGATTTTATAGCGCTGCACCACCCTGAGAGGTGTAAGTGACCACTGACTGCTTCTTGAGGCATTTTTTCCCCATTCAACACGAGCGTTCAACAACAACGCATCCTCTGGTGAAGTAGCCCAGTAAATCAATGTCACCGCTGCGGCATGAAAAAGCAAAAAAAACAACAACAACACCATCATGACGAGCCTCGTCACGCAGCACAAAACGTACGTGCACCACATCGCCCTCGACCCATCGGGAACCCTCCTGGCGTCGTGCTCAAGTGATAAGACAGTGGAAGTGTTCCACCGTCGCACCGTAACTGGTGGCGAAGCCATCTGGGAGCCTGGCTGCATGATACACGACCACTCAGGCCCAGTGTTGAGCATAGCTTGGTGCCAGCACCGCGAGCATGGCCCCCTCCTCGCCACTGCCGGGGCAGACCGCTGGATTTACATATATCGTATCATTATCTCTTCTCACGAGGGGAGAACGCTACTGCACACGGTGCGCTGGTCTCCCGTGCGCGGGTACGAGAAGGACGTCATCACCAACGTGGCCTTTGTGCCACCGCAGCAGTACCACGCTCTGCTCCTCTCGACTGCCTCTTTGGACGGCTGCGTTCGCCTCTACGAGGTGCACCAGCCACAGCAGTTTCCGTGCGTGTGCAGAATATCCCCGGAGGCCGATGCCGCGGCAGAAGGGGCCAGTGAAAGCACTGCTTCTGCGGTAGGAATGTCTGCCGGCGCTGCGTCACACTCCGCCGGCAGCGCAGCTGTGGAGCGCCGTGAGGATGCGTCGGCGTCGCCGCCGGTTTCCTCAGTGCCGATGTTGCGCTCCGGCGGGGTCACGGCCATTGATTGGTTCCCAGGCTCTGCGGAGCGTACGATGACCCTTGCCGTCGGCACCGTATCGGGACGCTTCTTTCTCTACCGCTACATCAAGGATTCGAGTTCCTTTATGACCATATCGTTGCCGCCGGTCGAGTCCGGCGTACTGCGCTGCAGTGCACCCGTGTGCAACGTGAGTTGGGCTCCCTGCGTTGGCCGCCGCTTTCAGCTCCTATCGATATGCTCCCGACGTGAAGTGTTTCTTCTCCGTCTCAACTGTGTGTCGCCGTCCATTGACGAGAAGCGCAGCTTCGAGCTGTTTCGGGTTCCATTTGGAGCTGCCAGCGCGTCCTGGAGCCGGTCGAGCACCCTCCTGTACCTCGCCAGGGACGACCGACACACGCAGATGGTTGTGCTGCAGATGGCAAACCCGCTCGACCACCAGTCGTGGAAGGTGGTCTCTCGAAATGCAGTCGAGTAACTCTTTGCCTGCGTTAACGCACCGCGTACGGTTCCACTGCACCTTATCCACTGCTTGGCTTAGCCTCGCTGCTCACAGCCATGCTTCTCCACCTTCTTTGTGCCGTACGGCTGTTTCCGTGCGCGCTATTCTGCGTGCGCGTGCTTCTTGGTCACTATGGCTTCAAAGAAATACGCACACACATTTCCCTGCGAGTGCACAGAGTGCTAACGCCCCATTGTTACCGCCATCCGCCGAGAGGATGTAAAAAGAGAAGCGGCGCTCCAACATGTAGGTGCCACTCAACCAAGGCTGCGCCGTTCCGCGACGGGGAAAACATCGTTGCAGACTGCGGCGTGGTCTGCCAGAGGGTCTAGTCGCCGATAGCAAAAGGCCATTTCTTATGTCTGTTGCGGCCCTGCAGCCACAGCAATGACGCTGTTCTTCACGCATTCAATGCGCGTTTGCGTGGCTTCTTCTGTGCGCACGCACACACGCATGCAAATGCCCTCTCTTCCTCTTCCGATGCCACTCTCCTCATTCTATCCCGCCTTCGCAATTCGGTTGCTTCTTTCTCTCCATGCCTCTTCCCCACTCACCGAACGGAGGGGTACGCAAGGGGCAGAGATACACAGAACATCCGCCACAGAAGCAAACCCATAGGTGCGCCAAAGCAAGAGGGCACGTCTCACATCACTACAGCCTGTTCTCGCGCCGCTGCGTCTCTGTGTAATCGCCACCACTCTCCGTCCAGACACATACGTGTGTGCCCCGCAAGCCTCCAGTGTCAGGTGTCCGTGTAAACAAGGAAGCCCAAAGAAAGACTGTGAAGGACCGCCATCGGCCCCCACTGCTTCATTGGGCCACTGCTGGCTGCAGCCACACGCATACGCACTCTTTGTGCCTTCATCCTTTGCGCTCGCTCTCCTTTTGCTCGCTTCATTGTGTCCGCCATTCTCTACACCTTTTCGCTTTGACGCTGGCGCGCACCTATCTTACCCCTCCCCCCGCTGCCCCCTCCTTCTGAGTTGCTTTGCAGACGCACGCGCACGTCTCTTGACGATCAACTTGTTGCCAGCACAACAGCAGCAGAGGTACAGTGGACTGGAGTGTGTCCATCATCATCGTTCACCTCCTATCTCCCCCTCCCTCCGCCGCTTTCTCTGCTCTCGACTTTAGTTTACGTGAGCGGCGGAACGAGAAAACATCAACGCCGCAACGAAGAAATGGAGCGCAGCCCTCGCTCCTCGTCAGGAGGGCCCGATGGGGGCGTCTGTGCGTTACACGGCAAGCGGCGCAGCAAAGCCGATCTCACTCCGTGGAATCAGCAACCAGGCAAGCTGCGCTGCTTGTTGCAGAAGGAGTGCCACGTGCATAATGAGCACCGGCGAGCGGGTGCCAAGGAGCCGGGTAGAGCTAGTGGTGGTGGCGCTGGCGAAATGCGCGAAAGAGAGCGTAGGAAAGGAGTGGGGCGTGGTGGTAGTGGCCGAGAACGCGGTGGCCGCAGAGAACGAGGTGACAGAACTGGTCGCAGAGAACGCGGGGATAGAAGTGACACTGTCCTGTGCCGTCTGCATCGTCAGCGCCGCACTGCTCGGCAGATGCGCGAGGTGGCGGTGGGTGTGTTCGAGTGTACGGAAGGCAGTCGGTGTAAGCAGACCAGTGATAGGCGCATTGGCGCCGTCGGTGGCCGCGGCACTGATGATCGAGGGCGATTTCGCGATCAGCGAGGTCCGTCATTTGTAGAACGCGGAGCAGGTCTTCGGCAGCGGCAGCGACGTGGCGAACGTGCACCACGCCCGCCGCAGGATCAGCACTACGAAGATGCGAATGCGGCTGCGTGGGCACCATCGGCAGGCACCGTCGCCGGGGGTGGCGGTGCCACTCGTCGTCGGGCCGGCAGGGCGGAGCGCAAGGTGTGGTGTGCACTACATGGCAAGCACTTGCCTGTGAGCCAGTGCGAATTTGTACAGGACTGTTGCTACGTCTGTCTAGACCCTAGCACTTGCTTGGCCACGCCGCTGGAGGCACCGGCGATGCTGCTCACCCGCGGCTGCGCCGAGGTGCTGTGCAGTAAGCATCACACTCTGCGCAGTGCTGGCTTTGTGGAGTTGACGGAAAAGCCTGTGGCGTACCAGTGCATGCCTGGCCACGCATGCCGTGGGGTGACGGTTCCACACATGGGCCAAGAGGCGGACAGCGCTGCAGCGGCTGCCGTAGGTGGACCTGCCGCGATGCCGTACGCGATGGCGGATATGGATGATGACGAGGAAGTCTACATGGGTGCGCGCGTTACCAGTACCTTCCTGCCCCAGAGCGGCCGCGAGGCCGTCTCCTCCTTCTTTATGTGAGAGACGTGGAGGGAGTGCTTTGGGGTGGCTGCGAGTGGCGCCAGAGCGAAGGATGGCAACGGCTTTGTGTGAAGCTTTGCGGTGCGCCTGCCTCTTTGCGAGTGTGCACTTGTAAATTGAGAGGGGAGGGGGGAAGGGAGGTGCAACTGGTTGCTGGCGGTGATCGAGTCGTCCTCCTTCCCCTATGTGGTAGTGACGCCTTTGGTGAGTGTTCTCTCTCGCCCACTCCTCCTCTCTCTAGAGCGCCGTGTCAGTGCCACCGGATAAAGAGACAGAAGAAAAGGACATGACTGCACTGGCGCGCAAACGACACCGAGTGAGTTTCAACAGACGTGTGGAAGCTGTATCGGGCGTGATAAGCGCGACCGGGTTAGGTGTCGCTGAACTCCTTCCCCAGCCCTCTCCGGAGCAAGATGTGCGTGCCCCAAATTGCTAGGTTCTTGATCACCTGCTGGCGTTGTTGCACTACACTGTCATGACATGATCTTGCAGCAGTCCCCTGTCGATGGTTGCGCTGTGTGTAAAGTCTCTGTGTCTCTTTGATCCTCGTATGTCGCTCTTGCTCTTTGCGTCTCCTCTTTCTCTCCAAGTGCCTCACCTTCTTGTGGTCGCTGCATGCCATCCTCTCTGCCCCCACTGAGGCGCTCTTCACCACACACTCGCGGTCAGCCATCTCGGCTAAGCAGCAAAAAGACGGAACAACATCTGTGCTCACGGACACCCCTGGATCGCTTCCAGGCAAGTAGGAAGCGACGAGACGCGAAACGTGCACGGCTTGCTGCAACTTCCTCCTCGCGCGATCGACCTTTCCACACCATGACGGCCACGCCAGAGATGGCGGAGTACTGCCTCCGCGTCATTGGGCAGCAGATCAGTGACCCCGACGCTCCATCGGTGCCGCTGCCGGTCATCCCGAAGGAAGATTCGGCGTGCTTCGTGACACTCACGACATTGCCACATGACCGACTGCGCGGCTGCATTGGATCTCTGCGGCCAGGGGACCTCAAGAAAGACATGCGCCGACTCGCAATCGCCGCCGCCTTCCAGGACTCGCGGTTCCCGAAGGTGAAGGAGGAAGAGCTGCCGACGCTTCGATGTTGCTTCAGCCTGTTGCACACGTTTGAGCCTTGTTCTGCCTGGAATGACTGGGAAATCGGTAAGCACGGCCTCATCGCCGAGTACGGCGACTACAGCGCCACATACTTGCCTTCGGTAGCGGAGGAGCAAGGCTGGAACCATCGAGAAACCCTCGTAAGCCTGATGGAGAAGGCGGGTTTTGAGGGGGCAGTGACGGACCAGATGCTGAAGAAACTACGCATTACCCGATATCAGGTCAGTAAAGCCTTCAAGGACTACAAGGACATCGTCACGCTTTGAGCGGCGCCATCGCCTGCAGTCGCTCTGAGGATGTCGGCGGTAGCTCATGGGAGTCTACTGCCGTATCACTACACGCAAGCACAGATACACCCCCCCCTCCCCCCTCCCCCACACGCACATTCGTCATGCACGTAGGCACAGACGTAATTGATTCAGCTGCGGCTCCCTCTCTCTTCACTTCCATCGTCCCACAGCTTCAATCACGTGCTGCGTATAGCACATATACGTGAGACACAAGCGAAGTGGCAAGAGGCGACGTTGTGCTGGCATCTCTCCTGCGTGTCTTCTTAATTTTCGTGGTGCGGCGCCTCCGCTCTTCTCTTAGTGCTGCCTTTTTTTATCTGTCTGTTTGCTTGTTTTCTTGGCTGTTGGGGTTACTGCCCAAGCCACTCGTCGCCCCTCGAGCTGTGCTCCAAGCTGCGCATGTGTATCATGTGCTGGCAAGATATTGTCTCACTGTACGTCTTGTTTTGGTTCAGCTTTGGGTATCTTTTCTATGCATTTATTTCCTCCGGCCGCCTCCTGGTAGGTGTGTGTGTGTGTTTGTGTGTGTGTGCGCCGCACAGTTTTCTGTATCAGCACTGTTCCCTTCTGTTCGGTGCTTGAAGACAAAGCAAAGTGAACCACATCATCGGCTTCGAGAAAAAATGAAAATGTAAGGCAAGAGGCGCACACGCACGCGCAACATTCGTACAGGCAAGGACCGGTGCAGTGCTTCTCCAGATGATCAGTAGTGATGTTCCTCCTCCTCCCCTCTGCTAGCACATTCAGCCCCAACGCATGAGGTGTAACGGCTGCTCCGGAGTTCCGAGGAGGAGGAGGAGGAGGAGGGGGGGGGGGGCGCAGTTACGGGAGCGGACAAGTTAAGCGCGCGCAACTGATAATGTGGTGGTGGTTGAGGAGTGGGCGTTAGCGAGGATGGTGTCATCATCACTGATCCACAGCCCAAACGCACCTGATACGGTGACCCAGGAGCATTTATTCTTGTCTCATTGTGCACCAATCTACTCCTTGTCACCCGTGGGTCCCTCTCACCTGGGGTGGTCTATTTCCACAGCGCGTTCTCTTAGCCTTCCCGGACCTCATATGTCTGCTCGCCTTTTTCTCTACGGCCATATTCGCCTGCCTCTCACACCCACCAAGACATACGTGGAAGTGACCAACTCCATATTCTTCTCACCCACATCAATCGCATTATTTCTCACTCAAGTCGACCATTAGGAGAGGGGTGTGCCCGTTCTCGTATCCTTGCCGCTTTTCATCAGTCTTCTTATCAGATGTACGCGCTAGTTCATCCCTTAGCACCCTTGCTCAATCGGCGGCGCAGCTTCTGTGAGACGACGAGGAGTGCAGGCCGGCAAGTAAACCTTCACAGATATAGTGCGTTTCTCTTCCGTTTACCCACCCTTCTCCTGTCTTAGGGCCCCTGTCTCAATCGCTACTGGAGGTGCGTACCTGGGCAGCATGAAGTACGCCGCACTCCCCCTCCACAGAAGCACACAAAACAAATCCAAGGAGGTGGCGAACTGCGGTATCGCGTGTCTCGTATTGCTTCACGCGACCCGACTGGGCCTGTGATGGACGGAGGTAGAGTGGAGATAACTTCATGCGGTAGGGTAGAGAATTGTCACATTGAAAAAGGAACCGACCTTCTTTTCTTCCTCGCCTTTCTCCCTTCCTGGTGCTCCCGCATATGGCTGTAACTGTAGAATCCGCTGCGTGTTACTTCCCCTTGCTCCATTCCTCCACCACATCCTCCTTCCACCTCTCTCGCGTCTTTGACTCGTTTTTACTTTCCCTAGCTCTCCGCAGCTCGATCTGTTTTTCCCACATCACTTTCGCTTTCTTGCTTCTGACCTCGTGCATCGATCGATGAGGTGCTCGTGTGGTTGTACACAGTAGTGGGGATAGATTGTATCACATCAGGTCACGTCACCTGTACTCACTTAATACACAGCTGCAGACACCTAGGGACAGCTATCGGAGCTGTTGTTGTGAGCAGAGCTATAGCAGGCTGGATGCTGGCAGACGTGACCGACACCTATGGCCGTCCTCCAGTGGAGCGCGCAGCGCGAGGGAAAGGCGGCTCCAAGCACAAGAAAAAGAAGCGGCGTACAAAGCTGAGACACGTCGACGAGTCAGAGCAGGATGCCTGGCTCGATCGCGCGCGGCAGAGCGTGCACTGCTCGCTTTTCTGCGGCGGCACCAAATGCCGACAGGAGAGCTGGGAGTCTATGAGGGAGAAGGAGCAGCGCGCCGCGGCCATCGAGGGTCTGCAGTCGAACTGGGTCGGCGACGACGTCATCGCGAGCCAGCGACCGTCGACGTCGCTATTTCTCAAATACCCTATTATTGCTCAGTTTCATTCCAAACATATCACTGGCGTGCTCAACCTACAGGAGAAGGGTGAGCATGGCAACTGCGGACCGGATGGTATCTACGAGAGCAGCGGCTACAGCTACAACGGTGCCGAAGACCTAATGCCGCACGGCATCTCGTACTACGAATTTCCGTGGCCTGACATGACGACCCCGCAGCAAGACGTCGTGCTGCGCAGTGTGCAGGTCATGGACTACCATATCAAGCAGAAAGGTAAGGTCCTGGTGCACTGCCACGCCGGGCTTGGTCGCACGGGGCTCATGATCGCGTGCTACTACGTGTACAGTCAGCACATCCCGTCCCACGAAGCGATCGCGCTGGTGCGCAAGTCGCGTCCTGGTGCCATTCAGACGCGTCGCCAGGCGCAATTCATTGTGGACTTCGAGAAGCATCTGTGGCGACTCTCACAGGCATTCCGGGTTGAAATCTCCGATGCTTTGATCGATCTCAACCTTTTCATTCAACGGCAGCACCTCGTCCTGCATGGTGAGCAGGCAGACTTGTATAAAAGCGTACCGCTCTTTCTTCATACCATCTTGTGCCGCCTGCTCAACCTGACGAAGGGCAACACAGATGCGGCGCGACTGGCATTGCGGTCTCTTGGCCCAAGCGCAGCCCCGACGGACACGACGCTGTCCGCGTGCCGCCTCGCCATCAACCGTCGCCGCTTCCGCGTGCAGAGTGTGCGTGATGTGTCTATCCTGAGCTTTTTAGTGTGCGACTGGTTCCGCAGCACGTCGTCGCCGGCGCTGACGGAGGAGAATTGCGACCAGATCGTGAAGAGCAAGCGGATGTCCTTCTCGAAACAGGAGGGCCTGCCACTGGAGATTCGCCGCATCCTGCCGAAGCCGGCACGCCACACGCTGGGGATGGTCATCTCTGCGCTCTACATCATTGCAAGGCAGGTGGACAACACCAACCTTACCAACTCCGCCTTCCACTGCATTGTCGATGCCTTCAACCACGCCTTCAACCCGATCAAGGTTCGCCATAGTCCGCTCGAGCGCGAGCTCATTCACAAGTTTTTCTTGGACTGGGGTAGGAGTGTGGGGGACATGTACTTCAACTACGACGCCGTGCCCGCCGCCCACCGCACTATCAAGCGGATTGCACTGGCCTCCTCTATTGTGCTGGAGGCAACGAAGAACACCGATCCGCCGCGCAAGAGCTTGCCTAGTATTCGGACCCTCCCAGTGTTATCGGCTACGTTCGAGGTGCCTAATATCCCGGCTAACCGGACAGTGGCCCCTGACTTTCCACTGAGCCCTTCTAGACGAAGTCGCACTTCTCAAGTCCTCAACGCCTACCTCCCCCTGGAGGCGGGCTCGGAAAGCAAGACGCGCCTCTGGCGGCAACCACTCATCGAATACCGCCGCGACACGGATGGTTGGCGTGGCGGCGACGAACAAGAGCGTCCGTTCAGCTTTCCGGACAACGCCACGACAAGGCGCTGAAACATCGACGCGCGTCCCCCTCGTCTCCGCAAAGGTGCATTTTCTCTGGTGCTTCTCTCACTGTTGGAGTGCGCGCGTGTTCGTGTGTGTGTGTGTGTGTGTGTGTGTGCGTGTACGTTTCCATGCCTCGCCCCTCCCTTCCTTTCCCCTTATCTAGCTACCTCTACCCTGCCATTCATACACATACACACGCAGATGGGTGATGCATAGAAGGCGCACCAGCAGCAGCAGAGGCATTATGTTCCTGTAGTTGTCTGTGCAGTTGTGACTCTTTTCTCTCTTAGTTCTGTGTGTAAGTGTATGCGTGTGCTTCCAGCCACCTCCCTGTGATGTTAGCACATGCCCCACTCGCCTCTCCTTTCCCTCTCTTTCTTTTTCTCCTTGAGAGGTGCGTCCGCGAGTGGGTCGATGTTCTTCCCATACAGTTCCCCTTTTCGCCAAGGTTGGGTGACCGCCCTCCCTCCGCACCCCTCACATCTCCATTGCTTTCTCTCGCTCAACCCCCTCTTCGCTCGCGCCTCTCTTCGGCGATTCTCGTGCTTGTTTTGTGTTTCTTCACCATCATCTGTTTATTTGCGTTACAAGTTTGTGAGGGTCCGAACGTCATGCCGCTAAGTACATCTAATGAACACGCGCACCGATGTGATAACACACAGACACACCCACACAACCACACACACACGCACACCGAGTCAGACAGACAGACACGCGTGGATGGCTCGACACCGCCTTCTTTTGCCTCACTCCACGTTATTAATGCCTCTGTGGACTTGCGCGCGATACATACACGTGTGTACGCCAAGACATAATAATTCGTCAACGTAGTGGGGATGGCGTGGCTCTGTATATTCGGCTGGGCGTATGTGTGTGAGCGCGCGCGAGCGCATTCATGTGTGCTGTTCGTTACTCTTCTTCACCGCTACTCTATTGCGCCTACTCGCCTGTTCTTGCATACATTTATTTGGCTTCTATCGTGGCTCAGCTTTTATTTCGGAGTTTATTTCTCTCTCTTCTATCATCTTGCCTTTATCTGCTCTCTCTTGTTTTCTTTTCTGTGACACCGTCGCAGATTCCCTCGCTGCCCTCAGCACCTCGATGCGTGAGGTCTAGAAAAATGTAAGACTATAATGAGTGCATACGAAAGCACAAGAGAGGTGGAGCTCGTGTATGCTTACCTTGCGGTTGCTGAAGGGTGGTGTTTTTTTAAGGGTAATTTTTTCAGTGTGTAATTGATCGCTCGCTCGCTCGTGCATGCACGTACGTTGTGTTTCAACAATGTTCATGTCTCTCAGCATTCTTGACAAACGATGGCGAGGCGGATCAGCGAGACGCTTGTTCTACGTTGGCTCGTCTACTGCACGTACATCTTGATCTTTTTGCTGTTTCTTCGGGCATGTGTGTGTCGGCGAAGTGGGAGGGGGTGGGGTGATGTCCTTCAGTGGCTCCTCAGCTCTCACAGGTTCACGTTTTCCCTTCTTCCACTCTCGCTCCTTGTGTGTCTGTTCACTCCTCTCCTTGTCTTCCCTCTCCTACTTGACAACACCACAGACCTGCATGTAGACTGGCACGCAGGGCACAAGGTTGGACCTACACAGAGGCATACACTGCTTGTATTGTCCATCTCTTTCTGCGAGGCATCATGTGGCTGCAGTGCAGTCGTGTGCTCCGCGAGCGGGCAGAGCGTGGGCTCTACTTCCCCATCAACCATCGAATTATTGACCAGCGTAACACCTCAGCTTCTGGAGCGGAAGAGGCCGATATCCAGTCCCGGTACCGGCGCCAGCTACGGTCGAGCTTTGTGACGGGGGAGACACGGCAGACGGAGCCGCCAGCGTGGAGCCAGCGAACTCGCCCCACACACTTTTTCTCGCTTCCGCTACCGACCCGGTGCCTACTTCGGGTGCGCGTGAAGGAGATGCACGACAGCATGCTATTTTCTAATGCGCACATCGAGCCGCTTCTGATTCCTGCTGCTAAGCTACACGTCACCCTGGGGGTGATGTCCATTAGTGGTGACACATCCACAGCAGAGAAAGCCGCGGATCCTGCAGCACCTGATGTGCTGGCGGCCATCCAAGATTGCGTCGACCAGGCGTGTCATGATACGTGCACGGGGCCACTGCAGCTGCGCTTTCGCGGCCTTGGCACCTTCGGACAGGGCCGTGTGCTGTTCGCGAGATGCATTACTGAGGCACACTTCACCACACTAGACACGCTTGTGCGCCGCATTCGAAGAGACGTAGGGCTCGGCTTAGGCGTGGACATGAAGGGCAACCCGAACGATTCTTACGTGCCCCACGTCACCGTCGCTAAGCTCCGTCCATCGCAGATTGGTGAGTTTGGTCGTCAGCTTCCCATGTCGATGTGGGCGGCTCATCAGCATCACGACTTTGGTGACGTCACCTTTAACAGGGTCGATCTGTGCAGCATGAAGGGCCAGGGAAAGGATGGGTACTACCACGTTGTGTCCTCGGTGACGGTGTAGTAGGTGAGCACTTCAGGGCACAAGTGTAAAGTGCGTGCGTGGGTGCTCAAGGCACCACCGCGTCGACAGCGGCGGCGGTGAGGCAAGGGGAGGGGGTGCACACTACCTGCATCGTTTTAGCCATGGGATGGCCTTAGTTGAGAGATTTACTTCTTGCTTTGGGGTTGTATAGTTTTGTTGGCGACGGGAGAGGCGGCGACGTTGGCGTGGCCCCCTTCCCCTTCCTTCTGTCGGTTGGCAAGCGAGTCGAGAAGTGCTCCTTAGCGCTGTGGAGCTCATTGCCTACATCGAAAGAAAGTGCGGCATCCGGCAAACAGAAGTCACTCCCGCCAGCGAACAGTGTGTTTCCGTGTGACCATATTTGGTGGACAGACCGTAGCAGGAGCGCATGCTCGCAGGCTATGCGTTGCCAGGGAGGGAGAAGAGAGAAGGTGTGGACACGTGTGCGCACATCACCGTAGGACAGCTGTTGTGAAGGGAGTGGGCCCATGAAATGCAGTAAAGCCCCACGGAAGCGCCCACGGCGGCAGTAAGAGCAGAATAAGGAGAGCAGGTAGCCCCTCTTGTATTCCCTCTTCTCCTTTTTTCTCTATACGTGCGCGCCTCACCCTCCAAAACAACACCACTGAGATGCGACTGTCGACAGTGGGTCTCCCCCTTTCTATCGAACGCTCTTCGTGCTCCAGCTTTCGTGTGTCTTCTGCGATGGGCTTTGATTTTTCTTCACTCCGTTGACTCTTTTTCTCTGTCCTTCCGTGTGCGAGTGTGTGAGCAGCACACCACAGCTCGACTCGCTCTTTTCTATTCAAGGGCCGCCCGTCTCACCACAGACACTAGCGCACTCTGCCTCCATAGGGCGCCGCCTCCCATTTTTCTTGTGAATCATGTCTGCGGCAGCCAAGAAGGGTCCTCACGCGAGGACCAGCAAAGCGGCCAAAGCTAACACTGTCTGCACCGCACCAGGCACAGGTGCGAGGCACAGCGCAGCATCATCGGCGTTCACACCCGCGGCGCTGCTGGAGGTGCCTCTGGAGTACAAACAGCAGCTACGCCAGGCATTCGATAAGTTTGATGACTCCGGAAAAGGCCTCATCCCTGCACACGAGGCTGTGGTTGCTCTCTATGCTCTTGGATACGATGTAGGCAGCGCGGAGCTCCAGAAGCTGCTGCAAGAGGTGGGCGCTACCGGCGCTGAGTCAATCGACTTCAATGACTTCTACAGCGTTCTAGTGCTGAAGATGACCAAACCAGAGACCAAGAATGAGTCGGTGCGTGCCTTTAAACAGATGGACCGAGATGACAAGGGGTACATCGGCCTCGACGACCTGCGCTCCATGGCTGACGCACTGCATATGAACATGACAGACGACGAGCTGTCCGAGATGATCCAGTTCGCACGCTCTGTTGGGTACCACGCCCCCACACAAGGACAGTCAGAGTTCGACGCAAGAGATGCGCTGGCAGTCTCAGAGGCTGAGTACTTGCGTTTGATGAAGCGAGCCAACGTTTACTGAATGAGCTGAGGAGGGAGAGTGAAGAGGACCAAGCCTCTCGACAAACTTGTGCGGTCGCTCGAATTGCGCCTGCGCCCTTAGCACCCTGCGTGCAGTTTCCATGTCTGCTGGCGGAGCTGCTGTTGTGCAGGGCGAGAAAGCCAAAAAAAAAATCGAAAGGGGTGGGCCAGTGCAATGATGAGCGGACTGGCTAACAACGCTTCTCTTCGATGCATGACCGCATAGAAGGACAGCATGCAAAGCTGGTGAGCTCCCCCGTCATGTACACTATAACGCGAGCTAGGCTTTGATGTGTGAGCAACAAAGAAACAAAGCGAAGAGAAAAAATATGCTACATCAAGCGTTTGGAGCTTATGGAGCCACCAGCTCTGAGTACAGTGTCACACTCCTCCTTGTGTGTCTTGTGTTCTACTCCAAGCGACGTGGCTCTCAGCAGCCTGTCGCTGACGCTTGGTCAGAGGGTAGACCCCGAGTAATTTCAGCAAGACTGGCGAGAGTTAGAGAGGGCGCGGGGGGGGAGGAACAGAGGAGAACGTTGCTCTTTCTCTTGCGACACTTCACTCCAGCTGAGGTATGCGATGGGGAAGGGGAAGTCATATTTGTCTCTGCTTCTTTCGTCAATTTTGTGAAACAAAGATGAGGTCCACCTACGATGTCCTTGCGATGCTATGACGGTGGGCACTTTGTCCTTTCCTTTTCACAGATCCCTGATTCACCCCCTTCCCCTTTATGCCTCTTTTCGCCTGCCCTGGTTGCCTTCTCTGCTGTTCTCTCCTCGCTCTCTTGCGTTGACGTTGGCCCACTAACGAGGCGTGTGTCTTCCTCTTCAGTGTTATGTTTGGTCCCACTTCTCTCTTGTTCACGCTTTCCTTCTTTGTCGGCTCGCGCTTGCACATTTGACGGTGGCACCAACCGCCCCTTTCTTCACAATCATTGCGGGAATGAGTGGAAGAGACAGTAGAAAGCGATCCCTCTCCTCACAACAGAGGAGGCGGGGTTGTGTTGTGGTACACAATTGCATACTTCAGCAGAGGGAGCGGTCTATTCCATCTTCACCGACGTGTGGGTGTATGCCGATGGAACGACACAGAAGTTCGTGCGACTAACTGACACTAAAAAGACCGGGTCTACCGCTTCTACACCCCTCACGCACTCTTTGCATATCGGTCGCCGTGCTCATTAATACCCCTCGCTTATCCAAGCACCCCATTGGACACACCTGCATCGAGGCGTGCTGCCTCAGTACCGTGCAGTCTTCCGACTTGCTAGTATCTAGCACCGGCAGCATGTTCACCTTTGGCGTTTCTTCCTACTTCCTGTGGACCCAGAAGGGGCAGACAGTGCTGCCGCTTGTGCGGGGGAGCGGGTTTCTTTTAGCCTTTCAACAACTGAACACCTTCTACAGTTATCATGTCATGTCCGCTGCTCACGTCACTTGCCCCGTCAAGTACCGGAAGCTCTACGGGGACACCGTTGGGCTCAAGGCAATCGGAGAGCGGCACATTAGCACCCGCCTGCTCATACCAGATGAAGCAACACGTAAAGTGCGATCATCTTTCGAGCTGGAGTTCAGACAGCAGTACATGCCGAACACTGATGTTGCTTCACTGCGTCTGTGTAGGGAGAAGCAGTTCAAGGAGACCATACAGTCGCCACAGGATAGCAGTGCCGGCACCACATCTCCGCTGGAGGTAATCGAGCCAGATCTGGATCCCATCGAGGAGGGGGATGAGCTTATCTTGTGCGGAGTGCATACGGAGGAGGAGCGAGCAAACCCAAACGACGACGGACTGATGCTTACCCCCATGCGTTTGGCAGCCACGTGTAAGGCGGCTCTCTTGTCGCTTGACTACGGTATCGTTCTGTTAGCCTCCATCGATGGCCCAGCCGAGGAGGTAAGAAGGAGCAGCAGCGGCAGCGCGGTTTCTGCCAGCAGCTCAGTCACAGTACCTCCGCTTTCCTTGAGCATGTGCGGCGGTCCGGTGCTTCGCCGTTCCTCAGGAAGGTGCGTTGGTGTGATTGCGGCGCGGGTTATGAAGAACGCGCCACCGCGCGATCCGCAAGCTGTCTCACTCTACCAGGACCCATATCTGGACATCTCCGAGCACATCGCCTTACACACGCACTGGCCGCTGGATGTTGCGTTTGTGCCTATAGGTGAGTTCTACGACGCTCTCCGTCGCTGCGAGATGTAGGGAGAGAAGCGGCGGTGATGGTGTGTCTCCCTCTCAACCTGTGCGTAAACTGTGTGTCTCTGGGCGCAGTACCCCACCGCTGACGCCCACACCACTTTTTCTTCCACTGTTTGCGGCTCTGCGGCTCGATTTACCACACGAATGCCTACGCACGCACAGGTGGGTTCCTGGCGTACACGTGCATCTTTTGATAAAGTTATTCCTGTTACTGCACACGCCAGACCACACACGCGGGCGATCCACTTCTCTTGCTCTCATGCATGAGTGGTGCTTCCTGTTCCGCTTTTTTTCTTCTCTTCGCGTTTGTTTTGGTGGTACCCAGAGGCACAGCCACCGCATCACCACACCATCATTTTCAACTCCCCTTTCTCTCTTTGTGGAGTCCAGCCAGGGGGGGGATCAAAAAAAAAAAACACATGAATACCCCTCGTTTTTTCCCATTCCCAAATACTCTTCCTTCTATTGCTCTGGTGTCTTGCGGCGGCACGAGGGGCCCTTGCAGCGCACAAAAGGGGTGCCGGCAGGGGCGCACAAGTGCCGACCACCCGATCTCTGACTCTCTTGGTGTGACTCTTGACTGTGTGTCTGTATGAGGAGTGAAGGAGAGGGGCTGCAGCTGGATCAAAGCCCTCAGCGCAGTTCTCCGCACTTCGCTTCTCCCTTTTCCCTCTTCCCTTTCCTTCCCGCTTTTGTTGTTTCTCGAGAAAAGAGGCGCCCTGATGTCGGGTGGACACCTCAGTGCGTGGCATCAGGCCCCAGTAAACCGATCTGTGGGGAGGCCAGGCAGCCCCTATGCCTGCCAATGCGGAGGCACTGCTGCTGGTGGTGGTGGCAGGGTCAGGCATCAAAGGCCCTGACAAAGTCAGAGCAGCGTATCGCTGCTGATGCCGGCGGTCCGGTCCTCGACGGTGTGGCGTTGGAGCGACCTGCCCCAGCAAACAGGTCTGCGCCATTCATATGATCGGCAGCGTGTTGGCGTGACTCGAGCGTGTCCCACCCAGTCTCTCGCTGCCTGCTGGTGTGGGGAGGCCGAGCGTCACCCCCCGGGGGATGCCCCGAGAGGCGACCGGCATGATGGGAGCGGCCGTGAGTCGACTCGCGAGGCGGAGGGTAGGGTCGAGTTCGTGTCTGCGGCCGTGCTCGGATGGCTGGGTCGTCGCACTGCTCTACTGCGCGTCTAGCGCGGCATCGCACCACGCGATTGGACCTGCGATGGGCTGGTGGCCGAGTGGGGTTGAGGAGTGCACGCTGTGTGGCAGAGAATGGCCACGCTGAAGAAGAAAAAGCAATTCGGATGTGTCTTCTGCTTGTTTGAATGCGCTTTTTGCTGTTGTTGCTCGAGAGCCGCGTTGCTGCTCTTATTTTCTCAGAATTTCTCTCAGTGCGCACCTCGCCCACTCCTTCCTGCACTCACTACCTTTCTCTCCCTATCTCCACACTGGTTTCCCGCTGATATGCTCTATCTCCTCCTTGTCCTACATTGTACCCACGCTCATACCCGTGCGTTCGTCTGCGCACATTCGAAAAGAATTCCAAGTCATCCCCCACCCGTGCAGACACATCCACCCAAGGCTGGACGGAGGCCTTGCAGTGTTTCCCTTTTTTTCTTTTTTTTTCGCTGTTATACTCGACACAGAGAACACGAAATGGTGAAAGCGACCCCCGGGGCGGAGAACATCCGCGTCGTCATCCGCTGCCGCGACATTCTCCCGTACGAGGCGGAGCGCGGTGACAAAGCGCTCGTTCGGCTCGACCTGGCGACCAACCAGGTGGTGGTGCGACACCCCATTGGGGACTCTGACGTGTTTGCGTTCGACGCTGTCTACAACAACTCCTTCACCCAGCGCGACATCTTCCTGCAGGAGGTGCAGCCACTGGCGGACGCGGTGCTGCAAGGCTACAATGCCACTGTCTTCGCCTACGGTCAGTCCGGCTCCGGTAAGACGCACACAATGACGGGTAAGCTGAGTCAGCGGGACATGTGGGGTATGATGCCACAGGTAGTAGACTACCTCTTTTGTGAAATCAAGAAACTCACGTCGTCCACAAAGACCTTCAAGGTGAGGGTGTCCTATGTAGAACTGTACAACGGCAAGTCGCGCGACTTGCTCGCCTCGAGGCAGGTAAACCTGGAGATTAAGCAAAACATGTTGAAGAACTTTTACGTTAAGGGTGCGGTGATGCCAGAGGTGACTAGCTTTGAGGAGGCCATCAAGTGGTTCAACGCCGGTACCGAGAGGCGGCAGACGGCCTCGACGGATCTCAACGACACAAGCAGCCGCAGTCACTCTCTCTTCACAGTGCAGATTGAGAACTTCGACTTTGAGAACGACCCGAGCTCGCCGATCGTCATGACGAGCAAGATCAATGTGGTCGACTTGGCCGGATCGGAGAAGCTTAGCAAGACGAATGCAACTGGCGAGACAGCGAAAGAAGGTTGCAACATCAATTTGTCCCTGTCCGCGCTGGCCACGGTGATTGACACAATCGTGAAGGGAGCAAAGCACATCCCGTACCGCGGATCGCCGCTGACGATGCTGCTGAAGGACTCGTTGGGCGGCAATGCCAAGACAGTTATGTTCGCGAACATCGGCCCGTCCGATAAGAACCTGTCCGAGACGATTTCGACCCTCCGGTTTGCACTGCGCGCGAAGCAGATCGAGAACAAGCCCATCAAGAACATGGACCCGAAAGATGCCCGCATCCAAGACCTGATGGAGCAGATAGAGGAGCTTAAGAAGCGGCTGGGCAACGTGGACCTGAATGTGGAGGACAACCTGCGCCAGCGCATCGAGGAGCTTGAGATCGAGAACTCCGACCTCCGTGGCGGCGGCGAGAAGAATAACATCGAGCTTGAGGAGCAGAACCGCTTCCTGCTGGCTCAAATCGAGCAGAAAGAGAAGGAGGTGATGGAACGGCAGCACGAGATTCGCAAAGAGTCGGAGCGACGTGAGCTTGTGGAGTCGAACCTGTCGAATGAGTCCAGCCGGCTGCGCGATCTGCGGTTTGCCAATATCAACTTCCTCAAGCGTGTTTGCACCGATGAGCAGCTGGAGCAGATGCGGATGCACATGTCGCCTGACAAGGCAGCCAAGAAAAATTCAGACGACTGGGATGTGAAAGAGATTGGCATCTACCTCCATGGCTTTGCCGAGCAGTACGAGCACTGGCGGAGGGTGACGTATACGCAGGAGGACATGGAGAAGTATGCTCGGCGTGCGATGGAAGAGCTGGAGAGGCAGACACAGCGACAGCTGAGCGACGCCGCACACGCCAAGGAGGACTTGCAGCGCCAACGGGACGAAGAGGCGGCGCGCCACACAGCTGAACAAGGCGCCACGTCGCAGCTCAAGGTGGACCTCAACACCCTGCGCGAAGAGAACGTGAAGCTGCGTGAGAAGATCGAGCGCGACCAAGAGAAGATCAAGGTGAAGCTCGCCAATACGAAGGAAGAGATGAAGACGTTGCAGGATCAAGTCGATGCGGCAAGGCTAAAGGTCACCGAGAAGGAGCGCGAAGTAAAGCGGCTGCGACTCATGCTGGAGGATCAGGGAGGTGCTAGCATCGTTGGCGCCGCTGGCAGCTCACGCAGGTCGGTCAGCGCTTCTGGGCAAGACCCAGCGGGCTGGGGCAGTGGGGAGGAGCGTGCTGCTCTAATGCATGAGTTAGAGGTGGCGCGCCACGCCAAGTCTGTACTTGAAAACCGTATCAAGGAGACGAACGTGTCGCTGCGCCGCTTTGGCGTCTGCATTGCCGGCTCGAATAGCCTCGAGAGCGCTGAGGCAGCCGCTGTAAACGAGGTGGAGGCGTTCATTCTGGCGGCGGCCGATGAAGAGCCGGTCAATGGTGACATCGTAGCGCAGTTGCAGCAGCAGCTCCGTGTAAAGCAACGCCTTGTAGAGCTCATGCATCAGCATCAGATGCAACTCAACGACATGATCTTCAAGTATGAACTCCTCAAGACTGGGCGTGTCACGGCGAACTCGACGGCAGCAAGTAGCCCGGCCGCTGGCGCGCTTTCTGTCGGTGTCGCCCAAGGGGTGCCGGTCGATATAAACGGCGGTAGCGGCATAGATGAGGCCACCGCAAACCAGCTGAAGGAGCTGCTGCAGCGCAAGGAAGACCAGATGGAGGCGATGCAGCTGGAAAAGGACCAGGCCTGCGACAAGCTTGTCCGGAAGCTGAACAAGTCGGAGCGCAAAATTCGGGAGCTCGAGTCTATGTTGGCGGAGGAGCGCGCGCAGTTCACTGAGGAGAAGATCGAGAGGGAGAAGGAGGTGGCCGAGCTGCAGAGCTACAACCAGCAGCTCGCCCTCGAACTCGAGAACGCGCGCAGTCAAGTCGAGCTTCTCAAGGCGGAGATGGACAGCGCCGTGCGGGGCAAAGAAAGCGAGGTGGACTACTACAAGACCCAGGTGGAGGAGGCGAACCGGCGCCTTGACGCCATCCGTAATACCGCCGCCGAGTTCGAGGAGCAGCGCAAGAGCTACCAGAGACTGCAAGAGCAGGTGGCGCGAACAGAAGACGCGCTCGCCATCAAGAATGAGGAGCTGGAGAGCAACCGCCAGATGGTGCAGTGGTCCAACCAGCAGCTCGAGAAGGAGAAGCAGAAGAACGAGGAGCTGGAGCAGGTGGTGCAGGACAAGCAGCTGGAGCTGCGCCAGCAGGAGCAGAACTTCCACGCAGAGATGACAGAGCGGATGAACGCGTTGGCCGCCAGTAACAACCGTCGCCTCGCTGAGAACGCCGCGCAGTGCGAGGAGCGCATTAACGAAGAGCGCATGAAGGAAAAGGCGCTGCAGAAGAAGCTCAAGAGTGCCAAGGCAACGGCCAGTAAGGCCGCGCAGCGCTACGACGAGATGATTCTGGAGAACGAGGCGCTGCGGTCGAAGCTGGAGGAGCTGAAGGTGGCCTCAATGAAGCTGTACCTTGAGCGGCAGGAGGCTCAGCGCGAGCACGACGCATATCGACCAGGGAACGGCATTCGGTCTCGCGGGCTTTGATGTGTGTGTGTAATAAAGGTGTGCAATCTATATTTTTTCTATTTCCCTACTCCGTCCCTCACCTTGGCAGAAGGGAAAGAAGACACTCCCTCCGTCGCACTCTCAGAAGCAAACACATATGTCTGCTGCTACTTCTGCTCCTCTTCCGCCTCTTCATGCTGTAACCCTCTTTTTTTCTAACTGTCCTCTTGTGCTTGGTGTTGCTATAGCTGCTTCGCGTACCGTCCCTGGTGCGCGCCTCTGTCACCGCTCCTGTGAAGCGAGGCGCATGCGAAGGGTCCAATCGTTTGATCGCTTCGCTGTTGGCTCTCTGCCTTCATACAGGTGTGTGTGTGTGTGTGTGTGTGTGTGTGTATCTCCCGCTGCATTCTCTTCTCTGAGTGGAACCTGCGCTACCCTTCCTCGTGTATTAGCAACTGCACAGCGCTCAGCAACACCACCGTCTTTGCCTTCTGCCGCTTCTTCCTCAACGGCCCTAGGCCGGATGTGGAGTTGATGCAGCTAATCTGCTACCACGGCGGTCGCATTGTGCGCTCCGCGACAGAGGCTACCCACGTCCTCATTCTCCCACCACCACCGTCCGAACACGGTACGTCTTCAAGCGCGTCTTCCTCTTCAACTGCGTCGTCCTCCACTTCTGCTTCGGTCGACGACAGTGGCAGCGAGGGCGAGAGGTCAGACTCTCTGGTCGATAGCACGGACGCGGACACCAGCGACGAGGAATGCGGAAACGATACGTCTGTGCCACCTCAGAAAAGTGGAGAACGGCCTGTCGGCGATAGCGGTGCGCGTCGTGGATCTCTTGATGCGCCAGTGTCGGACACAGGCGCTACAGCTTCTCTGCCTGCGCCGCGACCCTCTGCAGCGTCGCCGCAGCGA